>NC_056744.1:96074799-96254799 GCF_019279795.1 Protopterus annectens
ACCTGAACATAAACCCCTACGTCATGAGATGGGTTGCCATCTGGCTCACGGACAGAACCCACATGGTAAGAGTTGCGGGAGCTAGGTCTGACTCTAAACCGGTTACAAGTGGCATTCCCCAGGGCTCAGTCCTAGGACCCTCCCTGTTCGGCATATACTTCTCACAGGTACAAGCAAGCACAGGAGGACTATGGCTGACCAAGTTCGCAGACGACTGCAAACTAGGGGCTATAATTGACTCTCCGGCTGACACAGACATCCTCCAAAAGGGTTTCACTGAGACAGATACCTGGTGTCGAAACCATGGCCTCAAGCTAAATGCTAAAAATTGCATAGTCATCCCCTTTGGAAAAAACAAAGTACCCACAAACTACCACATAGGTGGTAGCCCCCTAAATATGGAAGACATAATAAGGGATCTGGGGACCCAAGTAGACAGTAACTTCTCCTTTGATAATCACATTGCCAAAGTCATTAGAAAACCCTTCTATGTGGCCCACCTAATCACAAAAGGGTTTGCATCCAGATTGAAAGAGGTCATTGGGCCCCTCTATGCATCACTCATCAGACCCATCATAGAGTACAATGCCCCATTTGGAATGTACCTTACAAGACACCTGCAAAAACTGGAAAAACCACAGAAGTACCTCACCAAGAGGATCACTGGCCTCAAGCAGATGCCCTATGCAGCTCGAGTGAAGAAACTCCAGCTGTACTCGGTTGCATACCGCCTACTCAGAGGTGATCTCTGCCTGACATACAAGGCCATGTCCAACCCAGAATTGATGGACATGCTCCACCTAAAGAAAATCATATCCCCTCGAGCCACACGCTCCAGAGATTTAAACCTCACCACAACAATAAATAGGACGTGCTGGAGGGACAGATTCCTGTCCCAGAGACTTCCCATGTTCTGGAACAAGATTCCAATCTACATTAGGCAGAGCTCCTCGCTAACCCTCTTCAAGAGAAACCTTGACGAGTGGATGGGAAACAGAAAGTTTACCCCTGGGATCACTTCAATGGCTCTGCTGGACAGAGGCACAGGAAACTAATCTAAGGCGGCGGCGAAAGCCAACACATTCCAGCTAGGCTTATAAATGCCTTCGGGCAGATAGCCTAGTAACTACCTATGAACCTATGAACTTAAAATCCCGAAACCCCAAAAAGTACAGTTGTGTACACTTACCATAAATGTAGATGTTCGAGTGTATTCACTGTTGCAGTCATTACATTTGGTTAATCTGCTGGCAGGTTGCCCTCAGTCGGCCTGATTAACAAAGTCTTGGGTCCTGCATCAGTTGCTGTCCCTTCTTCCATGACGTCAGGGCTATTAAACATGCAGCCGATGCCATTACATCAGTTTTTCTTGCCCCAGATGACAGGTGCACCCAAAAGGAGATCAAAATATATATAAATAATTTAAAACACAAAAATATACCTCCAAACAAAAGCAAATACACCAAAAAGGCTTTTAAGTGTAGTAAAAGAAAGGAGAGGCATAGTAACAGAAAAAATAGGGGGCTGTAGGGAGGGTAACCAGGACTGCAACAGTGAATACACTCGAACATCTACATTTATGTTAAGTGTACACAACTGTACTATGTTCTTCATGTTTCACTGTTGCAGTCCTTATATTTGGGTAGATTCCCAAAGCTAAGGTTGGGAGGATGGATTTATACAGCATTAGGACAGGCTATAAGGCCCTACAAAACAGCAGTGGCAAAGCCAGCTCTGGATTTAGAGAAAATTGGTAAATGATAGTGCTTGGTGAAAAGTATGAACTGAACTCCAGGTAGCAGCTTCTAGAATATCCCTGGTAGGAACACCTCTGAGAAAGGCTGCAGAAGTAGATGCAGCCCTGGTGGAATGGGATCTGATCCCCTGGGGGATATGTTTTCCATGGTGCTTATAGCAGAAATGAATACAATGGCTTATCCATTTGGAAATGGTTTGCTTTGAAATAGCCTTTCCCTCTGCCCCTGCGGCAAATGCTACCAGCAGTTGTTCAGATCTTCTTCGAGATTTAGTCCTGTTTAAGTAAAATCTAAGTTGTCTGTGTACATCCAATGAATACAGAATTCGCTCCCCCTTGTTCTGTGGATTGGAAAAGAAAGTTGGCAAATGAATGGACTGATTAAGAGCCACACTGGATACCACCTTGGGCATGAAGGATGGATTGGTCCTGAGTGACACCCTGTCCGCATGAAAGATGATGAAGGGCTCCACTGCCATAAGGGCCTGTAATTCAGAAATCCTTCTTGCCGAAGTGACTGCTAAAAGGAAGGCTGTTTTCCAGGAAAGAAATTTTAGGTCTGCAGTAGCAGCTGGCTCGAAAGGAGGTAGAGTGAGTTTCTCCAATACAAAGTTATGGTCCCAGGCAGGGGGTGGAGCTCTCCTGGGTGGTCTCAAGTTTTTGGCCCCTCTGAGATACTGCTTTAGCAGAGGATGAGAGAAGAAGGGGGGTTCTGTGTTGTAATGAGCTGAAATGGCTGAGGCATGGACTTTTATGGAAGAAAAAGACAGGCCCTTGTGAAGCATCTCAGTTAAGTATTGTAAAATTTGAGGTAAAATGGGCACTGCTGTGCTCATCCATTGAGATTGATTCCCAATATCTCCAAAAAGCAGCCAAAGTAATTGCCTACCGTATATCTATCCTTATAAATAGGGCAATCCAAGAAGGAACCATCCCAGATATTTGGAAAATCTCCCACATTATCCCCTTACATGAAGGTGGGAACTCTAATGATTACTCTATCGGCCAATTGCTCTCTTATCACCCTTAGCAAAAATTATGGAAAAATGCATTCACCAACAACTTTTACATCATCTCTCTCTACATAACTTAATAGCAAACTGTCAATATGGCTTTAGGCCATCACATAGTACCACTACTGCCCTTCTATCCTTCACAGATACCATCAATAGAAACCGCAACAAAAACATCCTCTCATCTGCACTCTTTATTGACCTCTCTAAAGCTTTCGACATGGTTAACCATACCCTCTTAATCAATATTCTTGAATCTCTTTCCTTTGATTCTCTGGCCGTAAAATGGTTTAGATCATACCTCAGCAACAGGCAACAGGCAGTCCTCTGGGAAAATCAAATTTCATCCTTTTTACCTGTCACCATCGGGGTCCCTCAGGGCTCCATTTTTGGACCACTTCTTTTTTCATTATTTATTAATGATCTCCATGTAGCAATTCCTCAAGTCACCTGTATTCAATATGCAGATGACTCTACACTAATATGCTCAGCAACCTCTCCATCTGAACTATATTCTCTTACTCAAAATGTTTTCAATACTGTAGAAACATGGTTTACCAAACGTTGCTTCCTTTTTAATGGCAAAAAAACAAAACTCCTTCTCTTTACACCCACTACTAGGTCTTCCCCCTTAGATTTCTCAATCTCTTCAAATAATGGCACTGTTATTTTCCCAGACTCTACCACTAAACTTTTAGGAATAACCATTGACAATAATCTCTCATTTGATTACCATATAAACAACACCATTAAAATAGTCAACAGAAAAATAGGCTCCTTATATAAAATAAAACCTTTTTTAACCTCAACAGCCAGAGCCAAGATCGCTCACTCCCATCTAATCTCAACCCTTCTGTATGCTTCACCTATATTTACCAACCTTGAGAAAACTAACCTTAACAAATTAGCAACTTCCTATAATAACATTGTCATATTCGCTACTGGCAATCCCTTCAGAACCCACCACTGTTCTAATCTTGGGCAACTAGACTGGCTGGAATTCCAAAACCATCTAATAATCCCTCAACTCATAATTGCCCACAAGATATTTTACCAACCCAATAATACCCCTATACTCTCAAAACTCTTAATCCCATATAATAATCTGAACTCCCTACTTTCTTCTAGCAAACTCCTTGCTAGCTTAACAAAGTCTAATAATACAGCTGGTGACTCTCTGTTTACCAACACAGCAGGAAAAAACTGGAACCTGTTACCCAATTAACTAACTCTAATTACATCCTTGCCACTCTTTAAACAAAAACTTAAAAAACACCTCCAAATGCACTGGCTATGCCCTTGTAGTAACCCTGACTAACCACCCTCTTCACCCCTGTTTCTACCTCTTCTAACCAAACTTCCAAACATTTAAATGCTTAGTCTTGTAAATAAGACTGACACTATTTAAACTCTAATCAACTTATTGTTTAAATCCTTCTACCTGATGTGAACTATTGTACATAACTCTTACTGTATTATATCTGTTTTAGCTTTCTTATGCAATATTCTGTTTATTGTTACTTTTCTTAAGTGTTTTTATATCTAGAATGTAATAACTACCTGTTTTATTTTGTTTATTAATCCTTTATTTACCATGTAACAATATTTTTATACTTTTGTATATCTGTGTGGAGCTTTTCTCCTCGGGCCTCTACTGAAAATGCAAATATATCCAGCTAGACTAGCCTGGTCAACAAATGTAAAATAAAATAAAATAAAAATTTGTCAGCATAAGATTTTCTAGTACTAGGTCTTCTCGCCTCCAAAATGACATCCATCACAGGTTTGCTGAGGGATGCTAAGGGGGAATTTAAGTGATTAGCCCAGCTGCAAGATTCAATGTTTGGAGCTGAGAGTGCAGAATTTGATTGTTCTGCTGAGACAGTAAGGAAGGTGTCTGAGGCAGGTGCCATGGAGGAATTTGCGACAGACTGCGTAGGAGAGGGTACCAGTGTTGGCGATGCCAGTCTGGAGCAATCAAAATCATTTTTGGTTTGTCCTGTTTGACTTTTAGTAGAACTTTGGAGAGAAGAGGCAGAGGGGGAAATGCATAGACTGACAGATTTTCCCAGCTGAAGGACAGAGCATCCACTTTCCAGGCTTTTTTGTGAGGAGTTCTTGTGCAAAATTTGTCCAAGTGGTAGTTCTGGGATGAGGCAAAAAGATCTATGTTTGGGCTCCCCCAATTGCGTATCAACATGTTGAAAATCCGTGGTTCCAGTTTCCATTCGTGTGGGTCCATGAGACTTCTGCTTAGTTCGTCTGCCAAAATATTCAGGTTTCCTGGCAGGAATTGAGCTTGTAGTTATACTTGGTAGCTCAAGGCCGTGTTCCACAATGCCATGGCTAGTCTGCAGAGGAGGTAGGTATGTGTACCCCCCTGCTTGTTTATGTACCACATAACTGTGGTGTTCTCCATCTTTACCAGTAGTTGTCATGGATGAAGGTAGTCCTTGAAGGCTGTCAGTGCATTCTGTACAGCTAGCATTTATTTTTGATTGATATGAAGGTGCATTTGATTTGGGCTCCATTTGCCCTGAATGCACTTCCCTGCCAGATGAGCCCCCCCCCCATGCATAGTCTGATGCGTCTGTAGTTAGGGTTTGGGTGGCAGGGGGTGGTGTGAATGGCAGTCCCTTGTTTTGGTGGCAGGCCTCTGCCCACCATAGGAACTCTAGTTGCAGGCAAGGAATGACAGGAATCATTGTTTCCAGGCTGTGACAATGTTGACTCCATAAACTTTTCAAGTACCACTGAAGTTTCCTCATATGCAGTCTTGCATATGGAATTAGAAGAATGCAGGAGGCCATGAACCCCAAGGCTTGTAGTATTTGTCTTGCAGATAGCAGGGTTTTTGTGGCCACTTGTTTGAAGTAAGTCACCAACTGAATTTGCTTTTCTGGCATAAGGAAAGCCATCTGGGCAGTTCTATTCAAGCTTGACCCAGGAATGTAATTTTTTGTGACGGTACTAGTTGTGATTTCTTTTTGTTTATGGTGTACCCTAGACAAGGTAGAACCCTTTTTACAAACGCCAGATGTTTTAGAAGAATGGACTTGTTTTCTGCCTGAATTAGACAATCGTCCAGGTATGGATATATTTGAATATTTCTTTGCCTGCAAAATGCAATTACTGGAGCCAGGCACTTTGTAAATACCCTGAGTGCAGTAGATAAGCCAAAGGGCAGTGCAGGGAACTGATAATGCAAGTAGCCTGCTTTGAAGCGGAGGTATCTTCTGCAAGATTCCCTGATTGGGATATGCAGGTAAGCCTCTTTTAAATCTAGAGTTGACAACCAGGCATCTTTTCCTAGCATAGGAAGTAACTGGTGAAGAGTCAGCATCTTGAATTTTGGAATGTCCAGAAAGGTGTTTAGAGTAGACAGGTCCAGAATTGGACGCCATGATTTGTCTTTTCTGGGTACCAGGAAAGTCTTGAATAGAAACCTTGTCCCTTTTCCTCTTCTGGTACTAGTTGAATTGCCCCCATGTTTAGGAGGGAAAGTACTTGTCTCTGAGCCTATGCCCACTGATTTGGGAGCAGGTCTGTCCATCCGTTTGGAGTTGGTAACGTGTGGAAATGAAATCTGTATCCCTGGGACACTACATTTAAAACCCATTTGTCCTGGGTTATAAGTTGCCAGTTTTTTGCATGAAGAGCCAGTTTTCCCCCTAAAGGGGTGGGTAATAGGTAAGTGCTTGGTAATTTTAAAGGAAAGTCATTGAGACTGTTAACCATAGGGAGGTGTCTTGTTATTTCCAGATTTGGAAGCGAATGCACCCCATTGCTTAGTTCTGAAAGTCCCTTGGGACTCAAACTTGGTGTTTTTGGAATGTCTGGGTTTGGCTTGAGTGGCTCTGGAAGGAACTGGAAAGGACCAGTTCTTAGTAGGCCAGTGCCTACTAAATCTTGGAGGTTGTACTTATAAGAAATCTTTCACAGTTTGCATAGATTTAGCTTCATCTTCCATCTTTTTTAAAACTTCTTCAGCCTTATTGCCAAACAGACGGTTCTGCTGCAAAGGAGCATCCAACAATTTTGCTTTAACATGATCAGGCAGAGATTGCTCCTTAAGCCAAACATG
Source organism: Protopterus annectens (assembly GCF_019279795.1). NCBI lineage: Eukaryota > Metazoa > Chordata > Ceratodontiformes > Protopteridae > Protopterus > Protopterus annectens. Next base: position 96,081,653 of record NC_056744.1, read on the forward strand.
CCTTCTAAGCACAGACCCAGTAACAGCAGCCCTGCAAGAGGCCTCCAAAGAATCACAACCACATTGCAAAGTATGTTTTCCAACTTGTTCAGCTGAATGCAATAAATCCTGTAAGTCCTTATTTTCCACACAGTCAGAAATCAACATCATTTTCTGTTTAAGCAGTCCCATGATATGCTGTTGATATTTTAGCATATGGAATTGACAGTTTAAAGCCCCGATTGCCAAGGTTGCAGAAGTATAAACCTTTTTACCCCATCTATCCAGCACCCTGGAGTCTCAGAAGGGGTAGGATTTTTAGCAATAGAAGCCTTAATGCCCTTTGGGCCCCTGAGAAATGGTTTCAGGGTCCGCAACAGGATTTTTGAAAAGAAATTTGTGGGAGTCAGAACCCTGTAGTATCTGTCTGGCGAACAAGGAGCCGGAGGCAATCAGGGGCCATACTGGATTCTGAAAACACATCATCAACAATGTCTAGTACAGGAGGTATAGACAAAGGCCTATGCTGAGGAAGAAGAAGAAAAAAATCCTGACTTTCCCAGTGGAAATGTTCCCTTAAGGTATGTAAAGTTTCCCCAAAAGAAAAGTCCTCAGGGGGAGAAGCAGAAGGAATGGAATTCTCTGCATAAGAGTCCTCATAAGGAGGTATGGACAAATCCTGTTCATTAGAAGAGTCAGAAGAAACAGAGACCTGTTCAGAAGATTCACAGTCAAGTTCAGCCCTAGGCCTCTTAGAAGGTGGGTGGGGGGGGGGGTGGGGGTTGACTACCCCTGATTAAAGTAATTAAATCTTCATCCATTTTGATCATTTGTTTTTTAGGCATAGAGGCCTGCACATGTGGCCTGGGTGTCGGTTTTGTAGACACAGATCGAGATTTTGGCCTTAATATTGAAGTTGGTGTCGGTTTAATATACAAATCTGTAGGCCTGAATACACCTTCAGAAGCCGGTGCCTGCACAGCTGCTCCGGACCCATCCAAGGTACAGACATCTGCAGGTTCCATAGGTGAAGTATCTCGCGGCATACCAGACTCCGAATGGGTGTCAGTAGAGGCCTGCGAATCAGAAGTAGTGGCAGTTTTGGACCTCAACGGCCTGTCTCTGTCTTTTTCTTTGTGTTTTTTCGGTATTCCGGTAGTCGGACGGCTAACCGACGTAATTTCTGGATAATTAAACCGAGAACCAAAGTATTTAGAAGCGAAAATGTACCGAAGATGGCTGATTAACTAAAGCACAAAACCAACAGCAAGGCACGTCGTGGTCAGGGCCTAGGCAAGGAATACAGTACAAATTAAAATCCTTATGAGGTATTTGCTTCCCACAAGTAATGCAGTTATTAACTTTTACTGACATCAGAAGAAAAGTTTCAACGGGTACTTAGCTTTCAGTTGAAGACTTTGGTTCTGAAACTCGAAAATGAAAATTTCAGGAGTCGGTCGACCGGCACTTGGGAACTGCTTCTGCTTCGGGCACAGCACGGCAAGAAAGACTGATGTAATGGCATCGGCTGCATGTTTTATACCCCTGACAACCTGACGTCATGAAAGAACGGACAGCATCCGAAGCAGGACCCAAGACTTTGTTAATCAGGCTGACTGAGGGCAATCTGACAACAGATTACCCAAATGTAATAACTGCAACCGTGAAACACGAAGAACATCCATGAAATACAAAATCACGAACATTAACACATCATACAACACACAACACATACACCATCCTATCCACACTACAACAAATCAAAGAAAACATACACAAAAACAATAATACAAATCAACACACCTACACTACATATAAGCAAGGGCGGAAAGCCCCCCCTGCACCCCCCATGTGGGGGGCTACTCCCCTCCCCAACCGCCTACTTATATATACTAACTCCGAGATCGAGATCGCACAAACAGAAAAAGACAGCAAACTCACTCCCAGACATTCTACGGTCCCTCGCACACACACATCACATATATACAAACACCAACACATCCAACACTTACACACATACTTTCACCTGCCCTAAACTAACCAGACACAACACACACAAACACTCACACATTCTAACTCCCACCCAAAACCCTTACAAAACACTCACTTACCTTAAATCGCACCTAAATCCACACACGACACCATACACTATCCACACAAAACACCACACATAATGTAGCGTAAAGCAAATTTGAGATATTCAAATTGGATTTCCACTTTTTTTATTGAAAATCGCTTTATGGTCTCAAGATACTGAAATTCGAGACTCCAGTATTTCAAGATTATAATGGGGAAACATATACATATATATATACATGTATACATATATATATATATATATATATATATATATATATATATATATATATATTTTTTTTTTTTTTTTAAGTGCAGTATGATGTGAGAAAAGTAGAGAGATAATATAAAAATACATATAATGATGCACTGGAAGATTTAGAACATAATGACAGAAAGTACTTTTGAGAAAGAAAAGAATTAGATGAAAGAAATCAAGAAAAAAATGCAATAATTGTTATATAAGCAAATATATTTTTTACAAGGAAAAAGAGAAGTATTGAATTACTTAAGCAGCTTAGTAAAGGAAAAAGGTAATATAACAAGAAAAATAAAAAATGCAAAAGGAGAAACTGAAAGAACTCAGGAAAAGGTTGTGAATAGTGTAGTACAACATGAATAAGAAATGTTTAAAGAAAAAAGTAGGTAGTGAAAAAATGTGGAAAGTAAAAAAGTTAACAGAAAAAGTAAATGAGATTTATTTAAATGAGCTACATAAAGTATTAGGACAAGTAAATATAGATTTGGGTGCAAGCCCCAATTTAATAGGGTATGAAATGAATAAAAAGTTAATGGATTGGAAAAATAATATTTTTTAAAGATTTTTGAATGAATGGTTAAATGAAGGTTTTGTGTATACAGAATTATGTACTGGAACACCTAAATTCATATGGGAGAAGGAAGATAAAACAGAATTAAAAAACTGCGGACCAATGGTACTGAATAATGATGATTATAAGAGCTTTATGAAAATAATACAAAAGAGGTTTGAAACTAAAATGGGAAATATTATGGCAGATAGCATTTATAGTATAAAGAGGAAGAGTTGTCAAGAATTATTAACGATGGCTAGAGAAATTGTGGATATTATGAATAGAAAAGAAGAAATAAAAATCTTGATAGGAAACCTTAATAAAGTATTTGACACAATTGGACATGAAATCTTATGGGGAAAAAATATAAGTGAGAAAGTTAGGAAATTGTGAGAAAATTAGGAAATTATTTATGTCAGCATACAGTAATAAAGTAAAAAAATACTTGTAAATGGCTGGTTAAGCCAATAGGTACATATGAAGAGTGGTGTAAGACAGGGATGTCTAACAGGTTCATAGGTTGGTACTAGGCTATCAGACCTAGGGCCTATACAAGCCTAGCCATAACAAAATTCCCTGGCTATTTCTTCCCTCACTGTTTACTTCCCTGGACCCCTGTCTAGCAGGGCGACTGACGTGATCCCTGGGGTGAATTTCCTTTCTCCCATCCAATCATCAAGGTTCTTTTTGAAGAGGGCCAAAGAGGTGCTCTGCTTGACATGTATGGGCAGTCTATTCCAGAGTCTGGGGAGTCTCTGGGTCAGGAACCTATCCCTCCAGCATGTTTTGTTTATTGTGATGACAAGGTTTAGATCCCTGGAGCGTGTGGCTCTGAGGGATTGGGATTTCTTTAGGTGTAGCATGTCCAACAGCTCTGGGTTTGACATGGCCTTGTATGTTAAACAGAGATCACCTCGGAGTAGATGATATGCGACAGAGTATAGCTGGAGTTTTTTAAGGTGGTTAGCAGAGGGCATCTGCTTTAGGCCTGTGATTCTTTTAGTGAGGTATTTCTGCGGCCTTTCCAGTTGTTGCAGATGTCTTGAGAGGTACATACCAAATGGGGCATTGTATTCTATAATGGGTCTGTTAGCCAGAGTCCCTTAATGTTGGCCTGTACAAACAAGAGAGGTCCCAGGACTGAACCCTGAGGTACTCCACTTGTCACTTGTCTGGAGCTGGATTTGGAGTCAGCTACTTTTACAGTGTGGGTTCTGTCAGTAAGCCAGTTGGCAACCCATTGAGTGATGCAGGAATTACTGTGCAGCTTAGTAAGTTTATCTATGATTCCAGAGTGGGGGATGGTGTCTAAGGCCTTGGCAAGGTCCAGATAGGCTGTGTGGACTGCCTTACCCTCGTCCACGGCTCTGGAGACTGATTCGAAGAAGTCAATCAGGTTCAGGAGACAAGATCGGCACTTCACCAACCCAAACTGGGTGGGGTCCAGTGTTTTAAAGTTGCCAATATCTTTGTTTATAAGTTCCATGATAATACGTTCCATGGCCTTGCAGATCAGGCTTGTCAGACTGATGGGGTGGTAGTTCCCGGGATCCAAAGTGGATCCCCTGTCCCCCAGGGATAACTGTAGCTGTGTGACACTCGGTGGGCATGAAGCCTGAGGTGAGGGTATGATTAAACATGACACTTAGGTGAAGTGCCACTTCATTTTGTAGTTCATGTAGTACACAGCCCGGGATGTCATCTGGTCCCATGGATGCTGCATTATTAGCTTTGGAGAGTGTATTTTTTACCTGTGTGGCCGTTATCAGAATTTGGCAATTTTCCAGTATTGAGATGGGCCATTTAGGGGGTGAGAGGGGGGGTGAAGTTGGCACTTAATCGATCTGCCAGGATATTGGCAATATCCTTGGGATCAGTATATTTAATGCCATTCTGTTGTAGCTCAGAGCAGATCTGAGCATTGCCATTTAGATTATTGACATAGTTATAGAATGCCTTGTGGTTGTCTTTGGAATCTTTGGCAATTTTATTTTCGTAACTAGCTTTGGAGGATTTTATGAGGGATCTCAGCTTCTTACTGAGGCTGGTAAGGGAGTTTTTTGCATCCTGGGATTTTCCTCTTTTTTGCAGCAGTTTCTTCCTTTTGTTGTAAAGTTTATTTATGGCAGAGGACCACCAGATTGGCTTCCTTTTTTTGGAGGAGAACATCTTGGTTCTATTTGGGATGGCACGATTCATGCATGAGTGGATGTGCTTGTACAGTGCCTTAGTGTAGGACTACACAGTCGAACTTTCAGTTCCCGTCTGCATGGGTGTCATGAAGTTTGTAACTTCTGACTTGAGAAGCATGAAGTTGGCTTAAGAGAAGTTTTTTATAGGGGTTTCCTTACTGGGGGTTGGGGGGTGGGATGTGGATGTTAAGGGTGATTAGCTTATGGAAACCTGACCAAGGAGGGGGTGACCATTGGTGTGGAGCATCGATTTCCCATGTTGGTAATGACCAGGTCTAGGATATTGGAGCCCCGGGTGGGACTATGGATTAGTTGATCCAGGGCATTGGAATTTATGAATTCCAAGAACCACTGGGCAAAGGTATTGGTACACGAGTAGTTTTCCCAGTTAATGGCAGGGTAGTTGAAATCACCCAGTATTAGGGTGTTTGGTTGTATATTAATATTTTCCAGTATGTTTAGAAAGGTGTAGTGAGAATCTTGAGGCATGGTGGGGGATCTGTAGCAAGCTACAATTTGGTTTGAAAAGAGGGGTAGGTAGTAATGCTTTGTAAAGGTATGGACAAAGGTTCAGGTGGCCGCTTCCAAGAAGTCCCTGGTAGGTACTCCTATGAGGAAGGCAGTGGAAGTGGAGGTTGCCCTAGTGGAGTGGGTACGGATAGACTTAGAGATGGGTTTCGCATGTAGTCTGTAGCAAAAATGGATACAGTGTGAAATCCATTTGGAAATGGTTTGTTTGGAGATGGGCTTCCCCTCTGCCCCTGGGGTAAAGCTTACAAGAAGCTGGTCTGTTTTTCTGAATGGCTTAGTACAGTCCAGATAGTATCTGAGTTGTCTGTGCACTTCTAGTGAGTGTAGAATTCTTTCCCCCTTGTTTTGAGGGTTGGGAAAGAAGGTGGGAAGGTGTACAGCCTGGTTAAGGGTCACATCAGATACCACCTTGGGCATAAAGGAGGGGTTAGTCCTCAGGGAGAATCTGTCTGCATGAAAAATTATGAAGGGCTCGACAGCCATGAGAGCTTTAAGTTCCGAGACCCTTCTGGCTGAGGTGATAGCTAGTAGGAAAGCAGTCTTCCAAGAGGGATATTTCAATTCTGCTGAAGTGGCAGGTTCAAAAGGAGGTAAGGTTAGTTTTTCTAATACATAATTCAGGTCCCAGGGTGGCGTCGGAGGCCTTCTGGGAGGCCTAATATTAGAAGCCCCTCTGAGGAATTGCTTAATCAAAGGATGAGAGAAGACGGGTGGGTCTGAATCATAATGGGCAGAGATGGGAGAGGCATGGATTTTAATAGAGGAGAAAGAGAGGCCACTATTGAGCAACTCTGCTAGGTAATCCATGATGAGAGTGATGGAAGGCTGAGAGGTACTGCCTTCTTTTGATCGTTTCCAGGAGCAAAATCTATTCCATTTTCCTGCACAGGATTTTCTTGTGCTGGGCCTACTGGCCTCTGTAATGATGTCCAGGACCTGCTTGCTTAACATGGACTCCTTGTTAGTTTTTAGTGTATAAGCCATGCTGAGAGTTTGACAGTCTGTAGGTCTGGGTGCAGTACCTTTCCCCTTTCCTGGGTCAAGAGGCCTAATATCAAAGGAAGCAGCTTTGGGGGCTGTAAGGTCAGACTGCATAATAAGGGGTACCAATACTGTCTTGGCCAACCTGGAGCAATGAGGATGGCCGTTGGTCTCTCCTCTCTTACTCTGATCAGAACCCTGGGAATAAGGGGCTGACGAGGGTATGCTTACACAAACAGGGAGCTCCAGGGAAGGTCAAGGCATCCACCTTCCATGCTAGGAGGGGATACTCCTTGGTAAATAACGACTGCAGTTGGTGGCTGAGGTGCGAGGCAAAGAGGTCCACTTCTGGGGTCCCCCACTCCTGGGTGATTTGCAAAAAGATTTCTCTGTGGAGCTGCCATTCGTGGGGGTCCAGTAAGTTTCTGCTTAGGTGGTCCGCCAATGTGTTGTTGATCCCTGGTAAGTATTGGGCAATTAGGTGTAGCCCCATGGAGGTGGCTGTAAGCCAGAGAATCATGGCTAACCTGCACAGGGGGTAAGATTGGGTGCCCCCCTGCTAGTTGATGTACCACATAACTGTGGTGTTGTCTGTTTTTATAAGGAGGACCCCTGGCCTGAGATGGGGTTGGAAGGAAGTCAGAGCCTTTTGCACTGCCATCATTTCTTTCTGGCTGATGTGCAAGTAAAGTTGCTGTGCATTCCAAAGGCCTTGGGTACACCTGCCTGCTAGGTGAGCGCCCCAAGCAATAGCTGAGGCGTCGGTGGTGATGGTCTAGACTGAAGGGTGGAGGATGAAGGGAAGACCCTTGTTCATGGCACAAGCCTCTGCCCACCAGAGAAATTAGGCCCTTATAAAAGGGGGCAGAGGGAGAGTGGTCTCTACGGACAGAATGCTGACATCAAAGGTTCTTTAAGTACCACTGAAGTTTTTTCATGTGAAGCCTGACGAGAGGGATGATAAGAATGCAAGATGCCATGTATCTCAGGGCTTGCAGGAACTTGCTCGCAGTCAGCTGACTTCTGAAAGCCAGATGGGTGAAGTAGACAGGCAGGAAGCTCTGCTTTTCTGGGGATAGGAAGGCCATTTGGGTTGCTGTGTCTAGCTCAGCTCCCAGGAAAACAATGTTTCTGGTGGGGTTTTGCTTTGATTTTTTTCTTGTTGATAGTGAGCCCTAGGAGAGGGTAAATATGTATATTTCTCTATCTGCAAAATGCTGTAGCCGGGGCCAAGCATTTGGTAAATACTCTGGGAGCAGTAGATAAGCAAAAGGGCAGTGCAGAGAACTGAAAGTGTTGATAGCCTGCTCTGAAGCACAGGAAATTTCTGCACGATTCCCTGATTGGCATCTTTTAGGTCTAGTGTCACAAGCCAGGCATTTTGTGTGAGCATAGGCAGGAGCTGGTGCAAGGTTAGCATTTTGAATCTGGAGACCACCAAGGAGGTGTTCAGTTTGGATAGATCCAGGATGGGGTGACAAGTGCCCTCATTTCTTCGAACAAGGAATGGTCTGGAGTAAAAACCTTTTCCTGTTTGATCTGGAGGGACAGGTTCTAGTGCCCCCTGGGATATCACAGTTTGGACCTGATTCAATGCCTCTGCCCACTGGTTTGGGGGGAGATATGGGTACCGTCTTGGAATAGGGAGTTCATTGAAGGAGAATCTGCATCCCTGAGAAATGAATTTTAAGACCCATTGGTCCTTGGTTATAGAAACCCAATTGTCCTTGAAGAGGGTGAGCCTTCCTCGTAGTTTTTGATGAGTGAAAGGAGGGCAGTGGGGGGGGGGTCATTGTGAATGCTTGCCATAAAAGCTTGGCTTAGAACTCCCTGCCTTAGAGATGGAAGTGGTCCATTGTTTGCTTCTTTGCTGGCCCTGGGATAGGGGGCCTGGATGGCCTGTCCCTGCGGGGCTTACCTTGGCCCTGTCTGCTAGGTGCAGGGAAGGCCCAATGTTTGGAGGGAAGATACTGCTGAATCTGGAAGGTTGAACTTGAAAGAAATCTTTTACTGTTTGCATAGATTTTGTCTTCCATCTTTTTAAGCACCTCTTCTGCTTTTTCCCCAAACAGGCGTTACTTATCTAGGGGAGCATCAATAAGTTTAGACTTGACATGATCGGGGAGAGGTTGTTCTTTCAGCCATGCATGTCTTCTAATAACAGATCCTGTCACTGCTGTCCTGCTAGAGGTTTCTAGGGCATCATACCCACACTGTAATGAGTGCTTGGCCACTTGACAAGCAGAGTGTAGTAATTCTGCCAGCTCTTTTGAGTTGGCACCATCAGGAGAGGTAGCAATCTTCTGTTTTAGTTGTTTCAAAGTGTGTTGTTGATATTTTAACATATGGAACTGACAACTGAGTGCTCTGATAGCTAAGGTTGCAGAGGTGTATACTTTCTTACTCCATCTGTCCAGAGCTCTGGAGTCTTTGTCAGAAGGAAGAGGGCTCTTGGCAGAACTAGTCTTAGCTCCTTTGGGTCCCTGTGTAATGACCGCAGGGTCTGCAGCAGGATTCCTGTACAGGTATTTGTGAGAATCCGGTACTCTGTAAGGTTTAGTTGGGGCAGGTGGCAGGGCATCAGGAGCTAAGCTGGAGTTATAGAAAACATCATCCACCACTTCCAAAATAGGTGGGATGGCCAGGGGTCTGTGCTGGGGCAGGTCCAGAAACTTGTTGTTTTTTTGACTGTGGGAAGTCTTGGGATTCCAATTGAAAATGTTCCCTGAGGGAGTGAAGGGTTTCCCCAAAGGAGAGGTCCTCTGGAGGGGAGGCAGAAGGGATGGATTCCTCTGCATCTGAATCCTCAAACATTTAAGGGATGTTGTTCCTCTTCAAAAGCAGAATAATCAGATACCTCAGACTCTTGGTTTGTCATCATGTCTGGAGAAGGATGCCTTTCCCTTTTAGGAATGGGGGCCTGAGTACCTCAGATAAGGGAGATGAGATCCTCCGCCATTTTAAGCATTTGAGCTTCAGGTGGGGGAGCAGTAGCAAGATGGTGGCTAGACGAAGATTTCCTAGGAGTGGCCTGGCTTCTAGGCATGAGAGAATCCGTCGGTCTCTGAGAAGCGGTAGTCGAATGCGAAGACATCGTTTTGTGTCTGGAATTGGTAGTGCGAAAGGCCTTCTCGGAAGCCAGTGCCTGCAATGCAGCTCCGGATCCAACTGAGGCAGAGATAGCCAAAGGCTCGGAAGATGAAGTGGATTTCTGCAGCATACCGGACTCCAAAAGGGTCTCAGCAGAGGCCTGCGTAGAAAGTGAGTCGGGCATCAGGGGCTGCGAAGGTGCCTCACTGAATTCCGGAGAACTGACGACTTGCTTAGCGGAAGCGTCATCAGAAGGCTTAGCCTTGTGTGGCCTGTCTCTATCTTTATCTTTCTGTTTTTTCAGAATGTCGACAGATTGTTGGCTGACGGACGCCATATCGGAATTAGAAGATGGAACACGAAGATAATTGTCTACAAAAAGAGCTCTAGGGCGAATGGTTCTCGCATTAAAGAGGGCACAGAACCGGCAACGAGGGACGTTGTGGTCTGGGCCTAAACAAGTGATGCAGTAAGAATGAAAGTCTCGGTGTGGGATCTGCTTTCCACAGGCGTGACAATTGTTAACTTTTTCGGACATTGTTTAGAGCAAGAAAAAAGGGTCCCCAATGGGAGGGGATATTTAGCTTTAGACATTTTCAGCTGAAATTCAACTTCTGGTAGCGATCGAATGGCACTCATGCAAACTGCTTCTGCTACGGGCTCTCCATGGCAAGAAAGACTGATGTAATGATGTCGGCTGCCTTGCTTTATAGCAGTGATTACCTGAAGTCAGACTACAGGCGACGGCAGCTGGCGCACAAAAACATTGACTCTGGTATTCGGGCCGAACAAGGGCTACCACAGCAAGGATAACCCACAGGTGATGACTGCAACAGTGAAACACAAAGAACATCTACCTTATAGTCTGGGCAGAAGGGGCATAGCTAGTAAATCTGTGCCAGCCTTTCCCAGGTGTGTGTGTGTGTGTGTGTGTGTGTGTGTGTGTGTGTGTGTGTGTGTGTGTGTGTGTGTGTGTGTGTGTCTGTGAAAATCAAATCTCAAAGAGAGTGTGTGTGTCAGCTGTTTGGGGCAAGGACACAAAGCACTGGTTTCACAGAGAGGGTGCTGGAGAACTTGGCTTGGACACTCGGCTGAGGTCTGAACTCTATAGCTGTGCCAGTGAGGAGTCTTACTGGGGACCTGGAGAGAGACACAGGAATCCAGACCCCGGACTGAGTGAGCTCCCTGCATACTGTTTAAGGAAATTGTGCTCGATGCAGAGAGCTGCATCTGGAAATACTGTGTGTATCCATTTTTGTTCCAAGTGAACATCTCTCTCCAGTGCCAGTGGTAAGGATTTGGGCTCTTTGTTCCAAGTGAACATCTCTCTCCAGTGCCAGTGGTAAGGATTTGGGCTCTTTGATTACTGGCCCAGAGTGTGGACGTCACAGGGATAGCTTTAAATAAATAGAAAAATAAAGGTTTAATTGATGTAGCAAAGATCGGGCATATATATTTTGCAAAGAATGAAATTTCTGTGTTAGATATAAAATTTGGGAATAAAGATGCAAGTAGAATTTAATGGGAAAAAACAACAGAAGAAATAAAGCAAACATGTCTTTTCTGAAGAACATAAAATTAGCATTCAGAAAAAAAGGCTTGTTTGATTAATTCAGTACTGAAGGGGACAAACAGTATACTTAGCACTTGTATTTATGTTATCAGTATTTGAAAAGGAATTATTGCATATATATTGTTTTCATTTATATGGAGTTCTAGATTAAACCCAGTAAAAAGAAGAGTTTTGCATGTAAATAAAGAAGGAGGTTTAGGGTTAATTAACCCAGTGGTATACTCTGCTTCATTAAATTTGTACAAAGTGTTAAAGTGGATAAATGAAAGAGATGATACAAGTATGATAAATTTTGGGGTTAAAAAAAAAAAAAAAAAGAGTAAAAGAGAAAACAGTGTATAAATGAAGAAATAAAGTTTCCAAGAAAAATATTTTTGTGGAAAATAAAAACTGAAGATATAGAAAAAGAAAAGTATAGTACAAGAATGTACTGATAAAACATTACCATGTAAACCATGGGAAAATTTTCCTCCTTAGCATGCACTTCATCAAAAAATTATTTTGTCCCTCCAAGGAAGAATATCTTGAAGACATGGGAAAATCGTATGAAAAAAATTAAAGCTATAAAAATAAGCAAATGGGGTAATCAGAAAGTAAAATGTCAAGATTTTTTGCGGATACTAGTAATAGATAAATTGCCACTAAAAGGAAATACGCTATATAAAAAGAAAAGTGACAGAATATGTTTATATTGTCAAGAAAAAATAATTACGGAGCATGTGTTTTTGAAATGTAAGAGTAAAACAAGTTACAGGAAAAACTATGTAAAGCAGATTTTTTGAAGATATAAAAGAAGTGAATAAAATAAACATGGATATGACTAAATGTAGATATTATTAAAATAGAAGTAAACAATATATTAAAAGAATAGATAAAAAAGTTATTGTATGTAATACGGATTATATGAAATGAAAGAAATTTAATTATGTTTAATAGTAAATTAATTTTAGCAACGATATTAAGTAAAATCAGATGGTATTTATGGAAAAAGGAGTGGGGGTCTAATAAGGATGATAATTTACCATGACTAAACGAAATTATGAATATGTATAAACAGATTTGTATATATGTATATATTTATAAATATGTAAATATTTGTTAATTTACAAAATATTTACATATTTATTTTGTACATAAATAAAGGACCCCTTCTCTTTTCAGTAGGTGCCATGGGATCTTTTCCATCCACATGAGCTACCACCAACTCAGGCAGGCCCCAGTTTAACAACTCATCGGAATGGCAACATAATCAGGAGCACAGCGCTCCTCTTATGCTGCACTGCAGTTTCAGTAGTCCATCTATCTAGTGTAGGAATAGAACCTACAGCTTTCTACATCAAAGGTGAGTGTGCTACCTGTTGCAACACTGACCGTGCTTACTTCGCTGCCTAGCCTGCCTAAAAACAAGTGTACATTATGTCTCTCCTTCGCCATCAGTCATCAAAATAAAACACACAAGTTATACAAGAACACGAAAAAGGACCAGGATATAAGTATTAAAGGCAGATAATACAAATAAAGAGAGAGCTCTAAAATCTCTTTCTAGTTTGAGCAGACCCAAGTCACCAGGACATTCTGAATCAGAATAAAAACAGTTTGCTTGCTGCAGCAGAGAATGCACATACCTCAGGTCATTTTAACAGCTTAAGCTGCAGGTGATCAGCCAATACAAAGAGACATTTACTTGGTACGTGAAACCTTTAAAGAAGCTGAAAGGTGGAAATAATTACAAATGAGGTGTAGGCTGTGCTTGAATAGCAATGAAACTCTAAACTAAAGACCAGTAGTTTTATATTACGTCCAGGAAGGAAATTTGTTTTGTTTTTAGTACATATCAGATCTGATAATAACTACATAATTGCATTTCCCTTTACACTATTAAAAAACCTTTAGAATATAAAATATAAATCATGAAAATAAAAGCTATTTTTGAACTAAAGAAAGAAAAACAGCAGAAAAAGATGGCCCCTAGAAGAAATAAGCTATAAAGCTATGCATTTGTTTAGATTTCTCTATACAGAAGACCCAACCTTGGATGTACTAATATCCTACAAATCCAATCACATGTATAAATTAAACAACTACATTCTGTATTAATATATCAGAGGAACGGTATCTTATGGCATTCATTTTTGTTTTTGATTTCACAAAACAAATCAGACATTCATGTTCCCACTGATCCTATAACTTACAGGCAATGATCTCATAATGTCCAGGCACTAGGGAGTAATCATTCAGCAAGAAATGCTGTGTTTCATATGCACATAACTCTGCACCACACTCTGAATGGCCACAGATATCTAAATAATTCCAGAGAGAACAGGAAAACAAACCTAATGAAATAATGCTACCCTAGTTCTATCCAGCCCATCAAACCTACAACAAAAAATCAAACTGGGTAAAAATTTGTAGTATTTACCCTCCTTTTACATAGCTAAACGGTGTTGTTTCATTTTCCCTTTAACAGCTGTGAGCTGTAAAAGCAGATTGCAGCAATGGACACACTTGAATCTATTACTTTATTTTTATTTAAATTTACGTTTATTTTGTATGTTTACTGGTTAGTTGCCATCTTCAGGCATGACCCAGGTTGTACAGAATGACAATGAAAGGCAAGACAATATAAAACAAAGCAAACGGAAAATATTATTAAACTCATAAAGACTAATGAATGTCAATTACCTATGCCAGTGGTTAGTACTAAGGCAATTTCATTGTTTCATAGTTTCAGGTAACCCTGTTATTTGGGTCTAATAGCCAAAATTGAACAGACTCCTTTACATCCATCTTAAAGGCATATAGCCCAACCAAAAAGACATAACCACAATCCTTCTCGTGGTCTTTACTTCTGGGAGGTAATGCAAAAGATTGCTCTTCTCAATGTCAATAACCTATAGTTCTAACATCAGTCTTGTGTTGATCATAATGTGCCAAGCTAGTCTGCTTCTTATATGTCTGTCTATATGTAATGGAAAAAAAGGACAAACTACTACAGCCGGATCCAGCCTCTGGCAACCCAGGCAGCTGCCTAGGGTCCAATAGCTGGGTGGGAGTTTCCTACATTAAAAAGTATAAGTTCTTACATTACAGATGAACTCTCTTCTACAAGCATGCATGCCTCTTACTGCTTGAAAGAAATATGTGAGATTTGATTTTCCAAAACAGGTTGGAGCATTACAGATATCTTGCTGCTTCTTTGTTTTTCAGTAAATACACACATACTTTGGAATTTCCTTACTGACAGTCAGCAGCATTATGCAAGTACAGTGTGTGTGTGTGTGTGTGTGTGTGTGTAATGCCCTAGGCAGAGATGGCAGGTTAGTTAACAAAATTGCTCAAGCTCAAACCCTGTACCCTTGCTAAAGGAGTAGAGTCTTAATCCACTACACCAAATATCAGACCCTGTTGTTATACCTAGTTGTTAGAGTTGGTTGAAATGTTCTGAAATGGGCACTTTTGTCATTTATTGCTTCATATTTATTTTATTTATTTTATTCTCAAAAATTTTAAAGATTTTATGCTCAACTCCTGAGAGACTTGCTTGGCTACAAACATCTGCATTAGAAGCTGAAGTTAAGTAAAACTTGCAGTAGTGCATTTTAGTCTTCTGTTAAGTACAAACTTGCAGTTTTAAAAGTGCTGTATTTTCATTTTTTCTGTTTCCTAATTGTGTGTTTCTGAACAGTGTGCTGTGTGTCTCTCTGCAGTTAGTTCCCCATCCTCCCTCCCTGTTCCTCTGTTGGTGGCTCTGGAATTGCCCGCCCCTCCTGTAAGTCTGTGTAAGTCTGTATTAGAACACTCCTCCTGGGTCCATCTCATTTGCTCACTTAACAGAGTACAGTGAGATCATATTCTGAGTCTAGTGTTCACTCTACCTAATACAGAGAGAAGATTTGAGAAGGCCAGCCCACTTAGGTTCTTCCTTCCTTTCTCCTTGCACTTAAAAAAATTTGCACTTTATTCACCTGCTTTTACTGTATTTGTGTTTCCTCCTACTTTATTTTGCTTTTCTTAAAAGTACTCAATTTTATTTATTTATTCTGCTGCATTTATTACTGCTTGGCAGTAGCCTGATTAAACTGTAACTGTTATTCTAAGTCTTTTGGTTTAAGCACTTGGGCTTCATACAGGCTGTTTTACATTAAGAAGGTTTGTGGTCTGCACTGTTGTGGCAGGACAGGCAGCTTACATCCTTCTAAGCTGGGAATTACTGACTGAAGGCCCAGTGTCTGCTATTCTAAAAGTGTAATAGTTCTGGCTTAAGTACTTGGGCTTCAGGCCAGTTATTCTACATTAAGAAGGTTTGTGGTCTGTACTCTTGTGGGAAGACAGGCTGGATTCTGCCCTTCTGAGCTGGGAATTTCTGGTCACAGGCTTATTGTGCCTGCTTATTTGAACTGTTTCTTTCTGAAATTGGTGCGCTTTGTTGCTGTAGCATAGACCAGATTCAGGCCTGCTGAATCTAGCTTTGTTTGTATAACTTGAGCACTGATCCAGGCCATCTTTTTTTGGAGAAGGTTCCCCTGCACCCTAGTAGCAGGAATGTGCAGTTAGAACTTGTCTGATTGAAGACTGCTGGAACAAGGCTCAGTTTAGAGCTTTTTTTTTTGGTCAACTAGGTAACTTGTTTAAATCAGTTTGTTCATTTTCTATTGTTATATATATATATATATATATATATATATATATACACATTATATATATACATATAAACGTTACTTTGTTCATCTGCTTTTACTGTACTTGTGTTTTTTCCTACTTTATTACTAGGGGCAAGGACTACAACTCTGATCTGCAATACATAACAATAAGTATCCTTTTCTGTGCATTTTCAAGTGTTTTTGAGTGTATCTGCTCTAAGCTAGTATAGTCCACTTTTCAGGTTAGTGCTGAATTCAGGGCTGTGTTACAACTCTCTGTGTTTGCCCACACCTTACTTGGATATAAGGAAGTTTCTCTGTTCACCTGTGAGAGAGGGGAGCTTTGAGCAGCCTATCTGTCCCTGGAGGAGTGGTTTCAGCACAGAAATTAGTTCATTGGCCATTTTGGGCTAATTTCTATCTCTTTCATTTCCCTGCTATAAATTTGCACACCGGTTAGCAGGGTAAAACTATTACTGGCTCCACAAAGTCTCCTCTTCAATTTTTTCCCTTGGAACTAGACAAACTTTCAACTTAAGCACTCAAGCCATTAATTTCTCAGCCCGGCACTTGCTCAAAACTTATAGCAAGCACTTATAAACCCTAGCACTAGACCCTCCTGTACTGTACAGAAGGACAAGGCTGTCTATTCAACCTTACCAACCATCCAGTAAAAGAGTTCACTGTACCTATCCAGGCATGTCCAAAGGGCAGTTTCAGGTGTACTCTCCAGTCCAAGTGGTGAATCTGGGCATTTTGAGGCAATGTTACAACTGCCTCATGTACAAAGACAATCCCCTCCTCCTACCACCAAACACTAATACATGCAAGAGATGCAATTATACAGCCAAATTGGAGGTTAAGCTCTCTCAACCCAAGACTGGATCAGACAGTCAAGAGAAGAAGGGAAATACTTGCATCACACCACCAGTCTCAAACAGACCCATTAAACCTGCACTGGCAAAAACACACAAATACATGAAAACATACTTGGAGGCTCTAAATAAAAATCTGCAAAACCAACAGAGACCTCCAAAGCAAACACCCAAGCAACTTCCACCCCCCAACACAAACCATGAAACACATACTTCACAAAACCAGTATGCCATGCAATCACAGCCCTTAAGGCAAAATAACATACCCAACATACTAGTAATAGGTGACTCTCTCTAGTAAGGCACACTGACATCCCACTCACTAGGCTGAATAAGGACAAGGTTACTGTTAGCTGCCTGTCGGGTGCCAGGATCCACCAGATAATACAAGCACTCAGGTCACTCCAGAACAAGTACAAATATGACTCTGTCATTGTCCATGTTGGTGTGAATGACCTGAGCCATACCTCCCTAGACTACATGAAAAAAGACAAGGAAGTGCTCTCTGATCACATAGCCCAGGCCAGTATGCCCTTGACCCTGATTAGCATCCTGCCCACACCAAGAATGATACCACGGTATAAAGAAAAAATTCTCGATTTCAACAACTGGCTAATTTTCTGGTGTCATTCAATGGGGATCCAGTATCTGTCCGCCTGGGATGACATGCTCGACAAGCCACGCTGCTTTGCTAGAGACAGCTTGCACCTGTCACCCTTAGGCTTTCGAATACTGGCCAAGACTCTTGCCACCCCCATAGTTCCTTTTTAAGGCAAGGCTCAAAAGACAAACCCACCACCGTAAATAGCACAAGTAACAAAAAACTGTGGGTAATGCTACTCAATGCCAGAAGTCTAAACCTCAAAATGCACGCATTTGAGGCACTCCTCAATATGGAGAAAATCAATATATGTGCAGTAACACAAACCTGGTTTAAGGCTCCAAAGAGCACCCCAGCACTACCACACTACAACTCTCCAGAGAGCACCCCAGCACTACCAGGCTACAACTCATACCATACATTTTGGCCACAGAACCCAAACCAAAATACAAAAGGCGGGGGTGTATCCATATTCAGCAAGGGTTCCCACACATCCAGGTTACTGGCACAGCACAATGCTTCAGGGATCATCCACATGCAACTAACAGGCAAAACTGCAATTCAAATTGTAGCTTGCTACAGATCACCCACCATGTCCCATGACTCCCATTCCACATTTCTGGAAACACTGGGAAACATAAAGGTCCTACCAAACACCCTAATATTGGGTGATTTCAATTACCCAAACATTAACTGGGAGAACTACTCAAGTACAAACTCCCTTGCCCAACATTTCCTAGAATTTATAAACTCAAACACCCTGGTTCAACTGGTCAACACTCCCACCAGAGGTGACAACATATTGGACCTGGTCATCACCATCATGGGTGACCGAAAAGGAAACCAGTCTGGTGGACTCCTACCAAAAACAAGCTATACAATAGAAGGAGGAAACTAGTACAGAAAAGAGTAAAATCCCAAGAAGGGAAGACATCCCTTATCAGTATCAGCAAGAAACTACGATCCCTCATAAAATCATCCAAGGCGAGCTTTGAAAGAAAAATTGCCAAGGACTTCAAAGATAACCACAAGGCATTCTTTAGCTATGTCAAGAATCTAAGTGGCAATGCTCAGATCTGCTCGGAGTTCGTGCAGAATGCACAAAATACACTGAACTGACAGATATTGCCAACATCCTGGCAGATATCTGGTGGTCCCCTGCCATAAACAAACTTTACAACAAAAGGAAGAAACTTTTGCAGAAAAGAGGAAAATCCCAGGATGCAAAAAATTCCCTTACTACCCTCAGTAAGAAACTGAGATGCCTCATAAAATCCTCCAAAGCTAGTTACGAAAATAAAATTGCCAAAGATTCCAAAGACAACCACAAAGAATTCTATAACTATGTCAAGAATCTAAATGGCAATGCTCAGATCTGCTCTGAGCTAAAACAGAATGGCATTAAATATACTGATCCAAAGGATATTGCCAATATCCTGGCAGATCGATTCAGTGCCAACTTCACCCCTTCTCACCCCCTAAATGGCCCATCTCAATACCGGAAGATTGCCAAATTCCAGTAATAACGGCCACACAGATACAAACGACTCTCTAAAGCTAAGAATACAGCAACCATGGGACCAGATGACATCCCGGGCTGTGTACTACATGAACTACAATATGAACTGGCACCTAACCTAAGTGTCATGTTTAATCATAGCCTCACCTCAGGTTTCGTGCCCACTGAGTGGCGCAGAGCTACAGTTATCCCAATCCACAAGGGGATCCACCTTGGATCCCGGAAACTACCGTCCCATCAGTCTGACAAGCCTTATCTGCAAGGCCATGGAGCGTATTATCATGGAACTTATAAACAAAGACATTGGCAACCTTCAAACACTGGACCCCACCCAGTTTGGGTTTGTGAAGGGCCGATCTTGTCTCCTGAACCTGATTGACTTCTTTGAATCAGTCTCCAGAGCCATGGACAAGGGTAAGGTGGTCCACACAGCCTATCTAGACCTTGCCAAGGCCTTTGATACCTTCCCCACTCTGGAATCATAGATAAACTTACTAAGTTGGGCATTAATCCCTATGTCACCCAATGGGTTGCTAAATGGCTTACTGATAGACCCACACTGTAAAAGTAGCCGACTCCAAATCCAGCTCCAGACAAGTGACAAGTGGAGTACCTCAGGGTTCAGTCCTGGGGCGCTCTTGTTTGGCATCTACTTCTCTGAAGTACAGGTCAACACTAAGGGACTCTGGCTAACAAAGTTCGCAGATGACTGCAAACTGGGAGCCATTATTGAATCCCCAAATGATGTGGATACTCTACAAAAGGGCCTTACAGAAACAGATGCTTGGTGCCAGAGCCATGGCTCAAGCTCAATGCCAAGAAATGTATTGTTATCCCTTTGGAAAAACATGTATCCATGAATTACCATATAGGTGGCAGTACACTAAACACAGAAAGTGTGATAAGAGACTTAGGGACACAGGTGGACAGTGGTCTCACCTTCGATAACCACATCGCCACAACAGTCAGGAAATCCTTCTATGTGGCACACCTCATCACGAAGGGCTTTTCATCCAGAAAAAGGAGGTCATTGTCCCACTGTACTCATCCCTCATTAGACCCATTATAGAATACAACGCCCCATTTGGTATGTACCTCTCAAGACATCTGCAACAACTGGAAAGGCCTCAGAAATACCTCACTAAAAGAATCACAGGCCTAAAGCAGATGCCCCACGCTGACCGCCTTAAAAACTCCAGCTATACTCTGTTGCATATCGTCTACTCAGAGGCGATCTCTGCTTAACATACAAGGCCATGTCAAACCCAGAGCTGTTGGACATGCTACACTTAAAGAAATCCCAATCCCTCAGAGCTACACGCTCCAGGGATCTAAACCTTGTCATCACAATAAACAAAACATGCTGGAGGGATAGGTTCCTGACCCAGAGACTCCCTAGACTCTGGAATAGATTGCCCATACATGTCAAGCAGAGTGCCTCTTTGGACCTCTTCAAGAGGAACCTTGACGATTGGATGGGAGAAAGGAAATTCACCCCAGGGATCACGTCAGTCGCCCTGCTAGACAGGGTTCCAGGAAAGTAAATAATGTGGGAAGAAATAGCCAGGGAATTGTTATGGCTAGGCTTGTATAGGCCCTAGGGCTGATAGCCTAGTACCAACCTATGAACCTATGAACCTATGAACCAGATAGGTTCACCCCCCGTCTCACCCCTAAAAGGGCCCATAACCATACCAGAAGAATGTAGAGTCCCTGAAATCACAGACACTCAGGTTAAAACAGCCCTCTCCAAAGCCAAAAACAAAGTATCAATCGGACCGGACGGTGTCCCAGCTGAGTCCTAAACGAGCTCAAAGACGAACGAACCCCTCACCTAAACACACTGTTCAAACTCAGTCTCTCCACAGGCTACGTACCCATAGAGTGGCGCACAGCAACGGTTATTCCGCTCCACAAAAGTGTAGCCACAACAGACCCCAGGAACTACTGCCCTATAAGCCTCACTAGCTTGGTCTGCAAGGCTATGGAGTGCATCATCATGGAACTCATTAACAGAGACATTGGGAACCTCCAAACACTGGACCCTACCCAGTTCAGCTTTGTTAAGGGCAGATCATGCCTCCTAAACCTGGTGGACTTCTTTGAGACAGTTACCAAGGCTGTAGACGAGGGAAAGGTGGTACACACAGCCTACCTAGACCTCGCTAAGGCCTTTGACACCATTCCCCATTCTGGTACTATAGACAAGCTCACCAGCCCGAACATAAACCCCTATGTCACAAGATGGGTTGCCAACTGGCTCACAGACAGAACCCACATGGTCAGAGTTGCGGGAGCTAGGTCCGACTCTAAACTGGTTACAAATGGTGTTCCCCAGGGCTCGGTCCTAGGACCCCTCCTGTTCGGCATATACTTCTCAGAGGTACAGGCAAGCACAGGAGGACTATGGCTGACCAAATTCACAGACGACTGCAAACTAGGGGCTATAACTGACTCTCTGGCTGACACAGACATCCTCCAAAAGGGTCTCACTGAGACGGATACCTGGTGTCAAAATCATGGCCTCAAGCTAAATGCCAAAAAGTGCATAGTCATCCCCTTTGGAAAAAACAAAGTACCCACAAACTACCACATGGGTGATAGTCCCCTAAATACGGAAGACGTAATAAGGGATCTGGGGACCCAAGTAGATAGTAATCTCACCTTTGATAATCACATTGCCAAAGTGGTTAGAAAATCCTTCTACGTGGCCCACCTAATCACAAAAGGGTTCGCATCCAGATCAAAAGAGATCATTGTGCCCCTATACTCATCATTCATCAGACCCATCATAGAGTACAATGCCCCATTTGGGATGTACCTTACAAGACACCTGCAACAGCTGGAAAGACCAGAGAAGTACCTCACCAAGAGGATCACTGGCCTCAAACATATTCAGCTGTACTCGGTTGCATACCGCCTACTCAGAGGTGATCTCTGCCTGACATACAAGGCCATGTCCAACCCAGAATTGATGGACATGCTCCACCTAAAGAAAACCTTATCCCCTCGAGCCACACACTCTAAGGATCTAAACCTCACCACAACAATAAATAGGACGTTCTGGAGGGATAGATTCCTGTCCCAGAGACTTCCCATGCTTTGGAACAACTTCCTAATCTACATTAGGCAGAGCTCCTTGCTAACACCCTTCAAAAGAAACCTTGATGAGTGGATGGGAAACAGAAAGTTTACCCCGGGGATCACTTCAGTGGCTCTGCTGGACAGAGGCACAGGGAACTAATCTAAGGGGGTGGCAAAAGCCAACCCATTCTGGCTAGGCTTATAAATGCCTTCGGGCAGATAGCCTAGTACCTACCTATGAACCTATTTATTCAGTTTGATGACCAGGGAAATCCACTGGGCCAAGAAGAGGTCGTTTTCAGTGGAGGCCCAGGGAGAAAAGTTCCAAAGATACATAAAGGACATACACAACCTAATAATAAAAAAAAAAACAAAAAAAAAACATGCTTGTCAGGCTAGGAATACATAATTATACATACATAACATAATACAGCATAATTCAGTCTATTAATACATTAAGCAGTGCAGCATTATGATCAGGCTGAGAATCCAGCACAATACAGATGGGGTAATTATACAATCATGAGAGGATATACAGGTAGAGAATTCTTCTTCTTCTTCTTTCGGCTTTTCCAGGTTAGGGGTCGCCACAGCGGATCACCTGTCCGCTCATGATTGGTAGTGGAGTTTTACGGTGTCGAGTTGCCAGCCCGGCGCCCAACCTTCCACAGAAGGCACACACATGCACACACTCACACCTAGGGCCAATTTAGAGTGTCCAATCCACCTACAGCATGTCTTTGGGATGTGGGAGGAAACCGGAGCACCCAGAGGAAACCCACGCAACCACAGGGAGGACATGCAGACTCCGCACAGAAGGCACCCCAGCCGAGAATCGAACTGGAGAACCTCTTGCTGTGAGGCGGCAATGCTAACCGCTGCACCACCGTGGCTGCCCATATACAAGTAGAGAATGATATGTGGAAAATTTAGTATATACATAATTTGTTTCATTTGGAACAAGAGAGATTTAATGAGGTTATATTTTGTTTTACTGCTTAATGGAAAAACAAATGCTCAAAACTACAAATTTAAAATGATAAATGTTGCTGTATTTGACAAGAAATACGTTAAACCAATAAATTGAATCAAATAACACATGCAAATGTACGCCAGAGCCCATGGTTTAAAAACAGACTAGGGACCAATCTACAATCCTCCACTGGCTAGGTGCATTTTCAATGAATGTCAGCTTCAACGGAAGAGAAGTTTTCTGCTGCTCATACCAAGTTTGTTTTCAATGTGCAACTGTTTTGTTTAGCAAATGGCCATCAGTGTTTGTGCTATAAAATCTGACAGCTGTATTAGTAGCACTGCACGCAGCATACTCATCTCTGGTGCAGAAGGTTGTGGGTTCAACTCCCCACCAAGTAAATGGATTGCTGACACTGCAGTGTCCTTTAAGGGGGTGCTGCACTCCTGAGTCTGCTGTCCTTTGGATGAGATGTTAAACCAAAGCCCCATCTGGCTGTGTTGGTGGTAGGTGCTGTGAGATATTTTGCATCCACCTGAGCTATCAAAAAGAGTACAGGAAAGTTTCTCAATGCCCTGGCCAAATTTCCCTAGTAATATTGCAACACCCGTGCCCTGGCCCAGCAATCAAGGAGCCTCAATCCTCACCACTAACACCAGAGAGGGCTTCTCGTATAGGTGGAAAGGATAACAAATGCACACAGTAAAGTGCAATTTCCCTTAAGAGCACTCAGAGATCACAGTCAGTCTGGGGCTGGTCGCTCCCTTGCTCTCCAGGTCCCCAATAAGACTCCCCACTGGCACAGCTATATGGTCCAGATCTCAGCCTAGTGGGCAAGCTAAAACCTCTAGCACCCTCTCTGTCCAACCAGTGCTTCGTGTCCCTGCCCAAGTAGCTGACACACACACATGCACTTTGAGATAAGAGTTTATACAACCACACAGACACTCCTGGGGAAGGCTGGCACAGTTTCTCCAACTCTGCCCCTTTCTCCCAGACTATCCGGTAGTTCCACTTGCCACCACCCACTAACACTTATCAGCTACTCAAAGGCCCTTAAAAGAGTGTCCAATTATTACTGTGCAATATTATTATCCAATTGGTAGTTGTGACTAAACAGTCAAGGGTTATTTAGAATGACTTGGACAGTAAACTCTATAAATATGCAATGTACTCTAGAGCTTAAATTATCTCTACACAAAGCAGCCACAGTTGAAAGGTTTTAAAATATTTAATAATAAATAATAAAAACACAAGACAATACTTCTTACTATACAGTGCTAGTCAAGAGTTCAGAGATCACACAGAAATACTTAAAATAAATCAGTAGTACAGTTCTGACATCACAGAAAAACACTTAGAATAATCTTTCTAGTTCCTAGCTATTTCTAAAAGAAAACACAAGTCTAAGATAACTTACATATGAGCAAGGCAGTGCTGTGAGTTGGATGATCAAGACAGAAATGCTTAATGCCTTCTGAATCTCCCTGTTTAAATTGCTATTGCAGTCCTGATTCCCATTACATAATTTTTTACACTTTCCTGGTGTTCCCAGGCTGACAGAAACTGCATTGACATTCTTTTACACCTATGCAGAAACCACAGCAATAAAGGACATTCCATATGTAAATTCTGGTCATTAACTTTAGCCTTAAAACAATAGGCAGGAAGCCTTCATCTAGCCTGGTTGGAGCCAAATTGTAAACATCAAAGACAGTCATGAAATAATTTCAATTTCAAAGGACAGACAAGAAATGCTTGACTTAGCTTTCTTTACAGCAGACGGCAATGTTGCTACATTGTTTTGATTTCAGCATTTCACAGCATATTCTTTCATTTAAGAAAACAAGCCTGTAATTCAACATTCATATTTACAAATGGCAGAATTATGTATAAAATCCTATCTGGCTAGGCTGGCAGCCTTCACAAATATAAATACCACCAAATGATCTCCTCTGAAACAGGCTACTAGCCTAGTGGCACTAAACTGTTCATGAAAGGATAAATTCAACGTTTTAAATTAAATTTACATCTCCGACTCATTTCAAAAGTAAAAAAGAAAATAGTATGCAGTTTTGAGCAGTGTTTATTGTAATGGGGGGGGGACAAGTAACAGGACACAGGAATGGTTGAGGAGGGCTGGTCCATTACCCTGTCTTGGGCCCTGCTTGACCATGACCTGGCTCTGCAAAAAGAAGTATGCTACAACTGAGTATAGGCTGGGATTCTCTTGCAGAATTTCCAAACATCCCCTTCAGAGTATGAGCAGAACAGTAAGCTGTATTCCATGTAACATGCAATGAATGTGCCTCACTTAGAATCAGGGTGATTTGTAAGACACACATTAAAAGCTCATGCCAGCAGTTCTAAGTGACCCAGTTTTAACAGCTGCAGTACTGAATTTAAATGTGAAGCTGCTATTTATCAAAAACCACAGATCTTCAATGGTGCCAATGATTTCTACATTACTTCAGAAAAGCAGTGAGCTTACTTTGGGTGGCCCAAAATACAATAACTTCCATTTATTCAAGGTTAACGCTCAAGGTAAAGCTGTGGTCAACGATGATGAAATAACTTTCAAACAGCTTTTAAGAGACACATCATCATCTTTAACAGTTATAACAGCTCCAATTTTAATATCATCTACATATGTAACTATAAACTGGTTTACTTTCCTAGCATCTAAACACTGTAGTATAACATTTTGGGGAAATGCTGTTAAAAGTTAGCGAGATCATATAAATTTCTGACATGTTTAATTCCTCATCCACCACTAGGCTTAAAGGATCTTAGAAGTCAGATAGTTTAAAAAGCGTTCCATCACAATTTAAATATACCTAGCAGCACTTTGTTACTTAGATGCAGCAATGTATTCTCCACCTCATCTTACCAATACAATGCAGAAAGTTTCTTAAAGTCAGCAAGGTTCAATCCTGACCTCCAGCCAATGCCCATATGGAGTTTGCATGTTCTAATGTGTCTCTGCAGAGTACCTCCCATCTCCGAAAAAAACATGAATGTTTCCATTTCAAGCTCATCCATGGATGGGGTTTAGGGCAGAAGCATAGACACTAAATGGTGCCTAAAGGGGAAAGAACTGTACAGACCAACCACTTTGGGCATCAAATGTATCCTCAAGACAGGAGAACACAAATCACAGGCTGAGTCAGGGCTAGTCACTTGGTGTAAAAACTAGTTTTAGGTGATTCAGATGTGTTGACTAATGTTGCCAAATGGGCATGGGTATTTCCTGGTGATAAGCTGGTTGAGGACCTGGCCTACTCTAACCCATGCTAGGGATTGGCCAGTGTATGCCCTCTTGAGTCAATAAGCTTCTGGCCGGCTGGTGTTCAGTTGCCCAGCTTGGGTTACCTGGAATAGCTCTGTTGAGTGAAAGCTGGATGTAAAAACCAACCTGCCAAACGTGAACTAAAAATGTCTACTTCACTGGGTTCAGCAGCACAGAAGTGAATGACAGGATGGTAAGGAGGCGTCTGGACATCCTTTGTATGCAGGAGACAATATGGAAGGGCAATGCAGCAAAGCCACTTAGCCTGGGATCCAGACTGTAGTGCTCAGGAGGAGGACAGAGTAGAAGGCTTCAGAAGACAGTGAGGGATGTCACCAGAATCAATCAGTGACAGACTCATGACAATGAGACTTCAGTGTAAGGATCAGGTACTATTTACAAAATCGCAGCCTATGTTCCACAGCAGGGTAGTGACAGTGAGGAAAAGTGTGCATTCAGACAGCAGCTAGAGGACCTATTAGATAGCAGGACAATATGAACTGGTGTTGATAATGGGTGACCTGAATTGTACATATCGGGAAAGACAGAACACGATAAGTGGATTGCTTGGTCCACGTGGGTGAGGCAACAGAAGTAAAGGAGAGGCTATTCTAGATTTCTGTCTAGCAAATAGCTTGATGGTGACCAACACATGGTTCAGCAAGAGAGACAATCACAAGCTCACATATCAGAGTGGCCCACATGCAACACAGGCAGACTTCCTCCTAGTAAGGAAGGGGTACAGGGTGAATCAGTGATTGCAAAGTCATCACCAGTGAAACAGTCAGCCCTTAGCATAAACCACTGGTTGCCATAATCTGCTGCAAGCAGTGGTCAAAGAATGCTCTAAGGTCAATAGAGATTAGGCTAAAAACCTGGAAGATGACCCGAGAGAAAACACAAGAGTTCAAGAAAATGCTCAGGGCTCTAACATCTCAGGAAGAAGAGGAAATAGGTGGAGTTGAAAAAAGCATGGCAGTGCCTCAAAACAACATGAGTGAAGACTAGAACAGGTCATCAAAAGAAAGGAGTGCAGGAAAACGTGAAAGACAGACAACACAGACGAGGCCAAGAAGGAATACTGGCGAACAAAAGAGGGTACAACAGGCGTTGCAGTAGCAAAGAACAAGGCATCAGAGGGACTCTACCCAATTCCAGAAAGTGACCTGGTAAATGGCACAAAGAGAGAAATACAAAGGGATGCCAGCAACAACCTACTCACCAGTCCACAAGAAATCACGGGAAGATGAATTGAGTAATTTCCTCAGCTTCCAAAGGAAGAAAGCCCACAGAAGTTATACTGCCCCAGACACAGCCTACAATGAAAGAGGAGGAGGAGCCCACTCTAGAAGAAGTAAGAACATTACTAAGGAAACTGAAGTCAGGGAAACCAGCAGGCTTGGACGAGGTTCAGCAGATATGGTCATGATGTTGGATGACATAGGGGTGAAATGGATCCTGAGGGTACTCATAGCAGTATGAAGAGAAACACATCTCATATGACTGAAGAATAAGCACAGTAGTGCCAGTTTTCAAGAACAAAGGAGACATTCACAACTGTGGGCAGTACAGAGGTATCAAACTCCTGTCACATTGCATGAAAGTTCTGGACGGGATAACTGATAAATGAATACACTGAACAGTAGAAAGTAAGATGAGAGATGAGCAGTTCAGAGTCAGACTAGGATACAGCACAACCGACCTGATGTTTGCAGTGAGACAGAAACAGTTGCAAAGAAGCTAGAGATGAAGAAAGACTCCTAGACTTGAAGAAAGCATATGACAAGGTCCCAAGAAAGCTTACTTGGGCAGTCCTGTGATGGTTTGAAGTCCCAGAAAGACTGGTAGAATTAGTGCAGGCTATGTATGACCCAATGACTCGAGTACAAACAGTGTTCAGTCTCACACAGGGGTTTCCAATAGGAGAGGGTGAGCATCAAGGTTTAGCTCCGAGACCAGTGTTGTTCATACTGCTAATGGACTAAACAGGTGGGAAGGGGCAGATCAACAAAGTTACTGTATGCAATAGATGTGGCATTGCAGGCAGATTCTGGTCAAGAACGTCAGTGAAGGATAGGGAAATGGAATGCAATGGGATGAAACTGAGTGCAAAGAAGCTTTAATGGCAGCAAATTAGGGGCAGTTGGAAGAAGATGAGAATTGAGATAGAAGGGAAAATAGTGGAACAGGTTAACGGCTTCAAGTATCTGGTACGGCTGGTTGAGAAAAAGGGAAGTCTGAATGAGGAGGTCAGAGCTATAATCAAAGGGGCTGCAGCCAACTGGCACTGAGTGAGTATCAGGGGTACTGTATAACAGAAGAATGCCGAAGAAGCTAAAAATTAAGGTGTACAAAACAGTGGTGCGACCAATATTACTGTATGGTACAGGAACTTTGACAGTAAAGGCAGAGCTGTTGAAAAAGCTAGAAGTGATGGAGATGAAGGGCCTGAGAAGACTAGTAGGATGCACACTGTGGGACAGACATTGAAATAAGGAAACCACAGGAGTAGCTTCAGTTGCACAGAAGGTCAAATAGAACTGATTACCTTGGTTTGGGCATATGTGCAGAAAAGCAGAAGACAATCTGGTGAACACGACATGGGACACATAGGAGGAAGGCATAAAGCAAAAAGTGGATAGATTGTGTAAGAGTAGACCTGAAAATGTCAGATGTGTCAGTCGAAGAAGGTTGGAGGGTGGCACTGAATCGAGAAAGATGACATGTTACCCAAGAAAACTGGGAAGGGGGGTGGGTCGTTGATGATGACGATAAAAAGTTAGCCAACAATGGTAAATGTGTTGTTCAATGGATAGGTATAAAAACTAACATCCCCATCAACAAGATTATCAGTTTCAATAATTAATACTTCTAGCTTCATATGCGAGTACACGTCTTGCCAGTAGATCTTTATGTAAAGAAATATAACAACACTCTCACTATTGTCATAACACAAACTTTCAGTACTGATAGTGACTTTGAACACATTGGTAAACCAAAATCAGAACATCACATCATGTGTTCTATAGAAGACTGCATAAATTGCCAGAGACCTCAGCCAGATACATTCAAAATATTACAAAAAAGAAAACAATGAACAAGCACAGGAATCTGTCTAGTTCCAACCTCACCACCAATATCATTCTGACTTTCAGAGACTCAACACAGAAATCTGATAAAAAAAGAGAATACTGAAGGAATTTACAGCTTAACCTAGCCATATGTTCTGCTGCTAGTATATTTTTTCCAGAAAGTCAGACAAGTCCTTCAGAGAAAACAAAAGAAACGGGTACCAGGAAGAACAAAACAAGTGAAAGAACTCACTTTACTCTACAGAGGCTGGGGAGAACAGACTCCCTTAAATTCTAAGGGTTTGTTAAGATGGTACATATTAAGTAGAAACACAGTTACACAACAGTAAAATAACCACTATCATTTCAACAAAAAAATAACATTTCCAGCTTTTAATACTTATGTGTTGTAAATAAATACGGTGGAAATGGTTATAGCACTGCTCTTCACAAGCAGGCAAAGTAAAGTTGTCAAAATCCCAAATACTCCAGATAAACCCAACTTCAGGGTCTTTATACATAAACATTTCACTACTACAGGCACTGAAGAACTGCACCATATTATAAAATGTAAAGACTGCAAACTGCGCAAGTGTTCTGCTCTGGAATACGCATACAGTCAAATTAGGTTCTCCAATGAATGGTTACTACAGGAGCCATCTCAGCCACTGCCCATATGGGCAGTATTTACATGAATAAAAACAAAATACCATGCCCAAAACAAACAACTCATTTGGGGATTCTCTACACTCCCACCAAGTCACTGAAAACTAGAACTTCATCCAGCTACAAATTAAGCAGGTAAGACACATACCTTCGAGTTACTACTAAAACAATATCCAAGCTAAAATTGGCTCTGCTACTGCTCAGCTCCCAGCTAGAATATATTTTTTGGCATCACCCTTTACCTTTTCTCCAATGCTTGTTTTTTTCCACTGGGCCAAAAAGACATTCACTAAACCACAAGGATTAGCTTTCTTTACATAAAGTATATCAATCACTTGCTTTAAGTGACAAGACTCTCGCTCTCTCTCCTGTCTCTAATTAGATCAACCACCATCTCAATGACCTCCATGAATCACAGTTTCATCCCTCTCTTTCCTTACAGGGAGTATTATTTTTGGATAAATATCAGTCCAAGTAGCCCCAACCATTCTCACTTTCCTATTTAATTTACTTCTTGATCTTAAAAGTAATACTTTTATAGCTGCTCTACTAACATCCATCCATCCACAACCCCTTTTCCCATTTTAGCACATGGGGTTGGGGTGTCACTTCAACAGTGAATCATCTACAGCCAAGGTTTAAACTACCGGGTGGCTAATCCTGACACAGTAATTCTTCCAAACCACACACATGCATGCCCACTCACACCTAAAGCCAATTTTGAGTGTCCAATCCACCCTACTGCGAGAGCACCCAGAGGAAACACACGTGAACACAGGAAGGACATGCAGACTCTGCAGATAAGGTACCCCAACCAAAGATCAAACCAGGGAACCTCTTGCTGTGAGGGGATAACACTATCTGCTGTACTACTGCGCATATCTTACTATATTTCATTATCAACCACCTTCCCCCTTTCTAATATTTCCATAATTAAGCTGCTCCTTCTTTTAATTATTTCAATTGCTAGAAATCACAGGTAATACTACAGTACCTTCCCAATGTTATATCTCTCTTTGCTATATACAAGCCTGTGTCTATTGCTAATGAATGTTCAATCCTGTATACGCCAATGCAAGATATGTACAGTACATGCTCTGTTTGTAAATGATGTTTATGTAAGCTATAAAGCTATAGAGCTTGTTACTCTCATGTATGTGCACTTCCCTATATTTTGTATTCATTCTGATACCATGTAACTATACTTTATGTATATATCAAAACTGGTATTAAATGTGAAGCTTTTCTCCCCAAGCCTCTGCTGAAAAAGGGTGTTATCCCAGTCGGAGTTTCCAGGTATATAAAAATAAATAAAATAATGCAATAAACAAATAGGTAATACTGCACAGATTCATAGACTTGTACAGTTTTACAAGATATGCAAAGATTCAAACAAAGGACTATAAGTGAAAAATGGATGGGTGAATGTGGACAAACACTTTGTTATACAAAAGGGTACAGCATTCAACATTACAGACTGAAAAGTCAACATTCAGTACTTTGCTGTTGCACATTTTGTGCAGAAGGTACAACAACTAAGAATATTCCCAACATTTACAGATGTTAAGGCCAAAATGAATATGTATGTAAGTAAGAGCTGAGATTAAAGTGAAGGAAAATGCTAGTGGCCTAAAACAAGAGCACATCTCTGTTTTTTTGTAGGTGCACTAGTATGATAGTACTATAACATCTTGAATATTTGCTTTGGAGAAGACTTAATGACATCATCAGCTGTAATAATTCTGTAGCAAGGCACTGCTGCTACACCGGCTACATATGAAAAGGCAATACAAAGAGTTAAGTAACATGAAACACACTTACAGACACATGCACACAAAAAAAATTGTAGGTTTACTGTTCACTAAAGATAAGGCAGGTACAAAGCGAGAGACAGGGAAAATAATGAATAAGGGCAACTGTTTGTTTGTTATGTTACTTATATAAAGCAGTTGATATATTTACAGATTATTAACATTCTAGTGTATATCCCACTTAGTAGCTCTAGAAAACTATTAACATCCCTAACTTTAGCATTACAGACCCTCTGGGCAACTCTCTTGTTATCACTTCTTAACAGAGGTATCTAGAATTAATCTTAGACCAAAACTCATTATTCCACCTACACACAGAAGCTCAGGTCAACAAGGTATTAGCTCAGCTTAAAGTCTCAAACAAAATATTTAACTTGATGACCAGTGAGGCTGGGTGAACCACTGCCATGAATACATTCTTCCCCATATTCGAATACTGCCTCTGTTTTGCTGCACTTCTCTCCGCACACAGCTTAGAAACCCTTCCTATATGCTTAGAAATTATAAATGTTCAATTACATAGGCCCTCATTCACACTTGGTAGTTGCGGAACAGCTTTCTCCAAAATAGTTCCAACTGCCTGGCATTATCTACCAAAGAAGAAATGACTAGGAATATAAACCAAATATAGACTTTGAAGACAAAACTCAGAGATCATCTGTTCAAAGAAAGTAAATTCAAGTGCTATAGAGACATGGACTAATGCAGAGGTACACTGGTTCTTAGTTGGTGGTTCCATTACAAAAGGTGCAATTTTAGTCTGTTTGGTGCTACATTAGGACAACCAGATTGATGCAAGTATAATTATTTCCTTACCCTTTTTTGTTTTGTTGTATTTTTTTTTCTTTTATAACAGCTATCCGATATTCACAAGCTGATTCCTAGTCCATTACACTGTAGTAACAACATATTACAGTGCTATGAGCTATGCAATATGTTTACATACAATTCTATATTTATAATGAAGTTTAAGTTTTATATTTAAGCATTAATAATGTGTGCATTATTGTGAATGTTGTTTAGGGTTTTACTTATTCATGGTTACCCCTTGACTATGTTTTGTACATGCAACTTTTGTCAAATGCCTTAATGACTGTAATTTTTTCTTTGCATTTCTAAGTATATTTTTTGTGTGTTTTTGTATTTGCCATCGTGACCCAGGTTGTGATCAAGATACCCTGGACTAGTTCACTTACCATGTTAAAGTTAAAATAAAACTACATTAATATGTATGTATGATGTGTCTGCTGTGCTAGTTCTTCTCCCAGAGTCAGCCAGTCAGTCCATACTACCGCTTGCAGCACATGTCATTTCTACAAATACCTCATTCTTTGAGCAGAGAGATCTCCCTCAGTACCAATTAAATAGGTTTGTTCTGAGGGAGTGAATGAACACAATTTTTCAATGGAAGATCATACAAATGAAAAACTTTAATGCATCTGTAGGTCAAGCTACTCTACTGAAAACTTCTATGTAGGCTTTCTTTAAGCATCTAGTCCCTTTCTGCACTTTGAAGCTATCTGCAATCGCCATCTTTCTTCTGAATGAATGGAGTTATCAGAAAGACAAAAAAAAAAAAGAAAGCTAACAAGCTCATGACCAATACAACTGTGACTTCCTTGGTCATCATTTACAGACTCTGCAATGGCATTCCAGGTGAATCCCAAACAGGGTTGCCAGATCGCCTTATTTGCTGCGGATCTGTCCGATCAGTAGCCTGATCCGTCCCGCCCGCCCGTTTAAATCCCGCCAGCCTCCACTTTTTTTTTTTTTTTTTTTGATACGTGATATACGGGCCAACTAAAAATTGCTAAAAAATTGCTAAACATTTGTGGTGTTGCGTGGTCAAGAGATTCGATTGATAGCGCGTTTGATTGGGCCCATATGCCCGTATAATGCCCCAATCAAAAAGTGCTTAAAGCGCACGGAGCCATGCGGAATTAAGCGGTAAAAAATGCAAAACACGAGTGAAGCAGAGTGTTTTTTGTTTTTAGGCTCAGTTTTGTTGCTGTTTTGTGTGATTTCTTTTTTTTTTTTTTTTTTTTTTTCTTTTTTTTTTTGGAACCTAAAGTCTTCGGGCATACCAATCTTCAACAGTCTAGCCAGTTCATGATGGGAGGGTCAAGGAGGTCATGAAGAGGTCATCATATTAGTATACTCTAACCACTATTGCATTTTTCAGTCTTCAGTCTGCTTGCCCCAAAGGAGTCAATTGCTTGCATGCAACATGTCAATAAATTGTGAGACCATGATGTGATTTACTGGAGTTGTTGAGAGATGCTGGTGATTTGCAATTGATGCTAATTATTTAAATGAGAGACATAATGATTCAATTCAGGAGCTGAATGATGTAAACGGATGTAAGTAGCAAAGGTCAAGAAATGGAACACTAAGGGAAATATCAGGGAAACAGGAGGAAATCACATTTTTGAGGGCAAGTTTAGAGTGCTAGTGGCAAGTTTGAAGAGTGAGAGTAAGTAAAGGGCATACCAAAGAAGCTGCTGTGGACCACCTGTGCTGCCTAATACACTGAAGGCTAAGGGAGCAACTGAGCACAACTGAAACTAGAAGTGAAGAGAGAAGAAGTTGTTTCCATTGCAGTGCTCTTGCCTATCTGCTTTTTCTCCATTGCTTTAGGAGTCCCTGTCTTTCTGGATGTTTTTTGGAGAACTGCTCTGCCAAGAGAAGCCCAAGACACTAAAAGACACTAAAAGAGGTTATTTAGCTAGTTTTCTAAATAGTTTGGTTTGTGCCAGTGCATAATAGTGCATAATTGTAAATATTCTAATATATATTGTAATATATAGTGCTTATCTCTAGTATTGCTCTTAGTTGTTCTTTGTATTGACTTTCAGCAATCTATTCATTTCTTTGAATAGTTTGGAAAACATGTCATTTGTGTCATGGGAAGTGGATTGGAAGACACGGGACATGGATTAAAGATCCAGTGACATTTATGTGCAGCTGATTTCGCAGCATAGTTCTCAGTTAAGTATTGTATTACTGTGTATGTGTTTTGCTGTGTTTTTTTTTTTTTTTTTTTTTTTTTTTTTTTTTTAAATTTTTCTCTGTTTTTTTTTTTTTTTTTTTTTTTTTTTTTGAGACCTTTCTTTTTTGTCCCTACCTGGGGATCCCAAAGTATCCAATCCAACCTGGAGCATTTGTATGATATTCAGCAGTACAACTGGCTAGAGTTTGCAACTGTGGCTAGGAGGGATGGGCACTATAGGTGACAGAAAGGGTGTTCTAATTCCATAAAATAACTGAAAAATGTTCAGAGAGAATGGATAAAATGCATTTAACGATGCATTACAATTGTTAATGTAACTGAAATACATGACAATACACTATCATGTATTTAAAAAATTCTAGGTATATGAGAACACTATCAGTACGTAAAAAAGAAAGTAATAAAATAAAAATGTATCATGCACTGATAAAACATGAAGGCTAATCCACAACTTATTACTGTAATAAGCGAGTTTTGAAAAGGTTCACAAAATGTACATATGCTAAGAATGTGTATTACAGAGTTCGGTACTTTTCCGTTATCGGGGCAACAGTTCTAATGAGCTCACACTGCTTGCGAGTCAGATGTTTATACAACAGTTGTAATGATTAATACATTACTCATGCTTGGTTACAAGTTTTCTAGACTTTATCAATATATTTACTGCCATGCACAGTATCAGCATATGCAGTCAGTATATATAGTCAGGAAATGAAATACATTTTTAAGTTATCCATGGCTGTTAACCTCCATATTATAAAAGGCGGTTTACACAGCAACAGCACATAAAGAGGAAATGTACAGATCAAGGTGGGAAGTAAGACTTGTTTTATAAACCGATCGTTACCTGCAACCACTTCCTTTTATTGACAGGCGACGTAACTATAAAGTCAGAGACCACAAAGGACACCTGACAAACTTCATCCTTTTACCGAGAAGGCTTACTTCCTGGAGTTCTACACTTACACATCACTACGTCTTGGTATCCATAAGCAATCTGTCCTGTATGCTGGATCCGGCTTGAAAGACAGCAAAATACAGCAATCAGATAAAAGAGCGGTAGCCAGTTCACCCAATCCAAGAATTTAGCAAGCAGGCGTATACTATTCACTTTCTGTGCTTAGTATCTTGTGTTTTTTTTTTTTTTTTTCATGTGGACCAAGTTAACGTTTGTCGTACACGCAAGTCACAGGAGCGCAAGTTGTTCAATTTGTTAAATGTAGACAATGTGTCTGCATATATGTTTAACTTTCCCATCTGTGTGTTTCTTGTATATCAATTCACATTCCAGTATCTTTGTAAGGAGCTCGGAATAATCTGCAGTACTTGGCTTAAACAAGTGCGACTTCATAGTACAGACACAGACACAGAAGAGAAATTAGCGACACCGACAGCAAAGGTTAATTTACCACTGAAGTAAACTAAAAGCCACACACATCATTAATAAACAGCAGCACTTAAAAATACAAGTACATCACTTTTAAACATATGTATATCATCAAACATATCACATTTTCAGACGCAACAGTGTGGTAACATTCCAACCGCTCAGGACATGTGTTGCCCCGATAACGGAAAAGTACCCAGAGTTCAGTATCTGCACCTCATCAGATTAGTGTAGCTATGCACCACCACCCTATTACAGCTCATGCAGAGTGGGTTTCTTAAAATAATGCTGTTGTCTGCATTTTTAAAGTCTGTGAAACTGCATTACATTAAATCGTACAAGAAAAGCACCGTCCTGTAAACAAGCCTAGATACAGAAAAAATATACTGCCTTTGAAACAATCGTTACCTGTCTCTGCAACTTTGCAAACACAGTTGACTGATCATATAGTACATAGCAGAAACTTGCTGTTCTAGTCTGCATAGTCTGCTACCACCACTGACAGACAGATGGCATATAGACCAACTCTTCTGCCTACCGCTACTCTACAAACTGAAAGCACAGAATTTGCCAAAACTGCAGGAATTTCTTCAGAAAATGAGCATTAAGTCAAACAAATAACAGATTAGTAACTTAACAGTATGTCAGGCTCTGAATGTTCACAATTCATAATGCAAGCATGACTGCCTTATGACAAGTCAACAGTATCCATCACTGACGAATATCTGTTTGAAATAAAATACTTTTTTGGAGGCGATGGTAGTTTTGACGGGTACTAATACAGCTGAGTAAATAGTGAAATCACTCCCATACTTGTACAAACTCACAGTGCTTAATTGGAATCTAGACCCCCCCCCCCCAGCTAACACCCAGAAAATAAGACTTGATCTGCAGTATGGAAACTTAGAATTAGTATGTTTCGTTGGAGGTTTCAGAGGGCACAGCAACCACCAACACTTTTTTGGGCCTGTGTGGACATGATTCCAAATATCAGAAATTTCATGATTCAGGAAAGAACTATAGACCCCTATGAAATACCACCCCCCCCCCACACACACACACACACACACACACACACACACACACACACACACACACACACACAACTATTTCAGAAGAGACAGACAAGCCATTTGCTGGGCATTCTAAATTATACTGATTTATTTGTTTTTATTTTGACTTTTGTTAACCAGTGCTGAGCACTGAGCCCACTGGACCCATTTCAGTCTCAGCTCAGGGAAAACACAATAGATACATGATAATATATACAAAAATGCAATATAAATATACATATACAAAGTGAGTATTCATAAGTAGCTTAAAGGAATAAAGGCACCAGATAAATAACATGTACACAGTGAGTGAAAAAAACACAATATATACATGCATTATAGGATGGAAATCAGAGTTGGCATGCTAAAAGAATTACAATCAAAAACAGTCAGAGCAATGTATGCAGACAGCAAGCCTGTTAACCCATTACAAACAGACTAATTGACAACCACTGGCTGAAGGTTAAAAAAAACAGAAAAGTAATACACACAGAAATGGAAAGCAGTGAACAAACTGGAAAAAAAGAAAAATAGTGTAAAGGATACAAAAGGCCGATGACTGAAGTAGCTAATTTGCAGTGTTTGTCCTTTTTGCTTGAAAACAACATACTTTGAAATGGCCCCACTGATTTTTTTAAAGTAACATTTGATATACACATTCCCATTTCTAGACCTAGGTCAGAAATATTTAGGCACACTGAAACAAGTGTCTGTATCTAGTACTATTTTTCAACTGGTATAGTAATACTAAAAAAGCTTTGATGGGCTTTAAATTACCTTAGATCCAAGTGTTAATTTTCATTAATTTTTCTAGCAAATCTGCACAATTTAACTAATGCCCTGCAATGAGAATAAACAATGAAGGAAATCTACAGATGACTCTTTTGTAAAAATATGTAAACAATGTCTTCAAGCGTCTACCTGAAATAGATGCCTTTGGGTGCTTGTCCTTTTTCTGCCTTTGCAGACGTGTTTTTACGCACTCTGTACGATAACTACAGGTCACATCTGCTACACAAGCACCCATTTTTGTACCAGAATCCCAGCTATCTACACACGGTGACCAGCAAAAAAGCATGTGACTCTTGCATCTAATTTGGATCCATATTATAACGCAACTTTTTAGGGGTTCTCTGTTGCTACAGCTGTAAAGTTCAGACCTGATTGTTAATTTTCAAGGGAAATCTGTGTGGTTTTACAAATGTGCCAAAGTAATTAATTAATAAATAAATAAATAAAACACTTGCTAGCACCTTGACTACTTAATAATGAGCTGACAAAGCTGTACCGGTATGACATCAAACCACAAACCCTCAAAAACAAAACAAAACACCACTGCATAGCTCTCAACCTTGCATCTCCAAACTGTAGAACATTACCTCTGGCAATGTGAAAAAAATGGGCAATATGTGGGATACTTATTAAATGCTTACTAACTACTTCAGGTACGAAACTCGTAAGATAGTTAAAATGTGCTACTTTGTACTTCTAAAAAAGTTATTTTAATGAATGAATATGATTCAGTACATTTATTATAGATATCAGTTAAAAAGTTCTTAGCACTAAAGTGTGAGAGACCCTTTAAATGTAGAACTGTGAGGAACATGGACTTTCTAAGACTCAAAATGTGGAATTTTCCTGACAATGAGGCACACTTGTATGCTACATTGTGCTGGTCAGAAAGCAAAACCATTCCGCGTCTACTTACAGAAGCCCTTTAAACTGTCATAAACAAATTCATATTGAGTTGCTAACTATAAAATAACTGGACATCAGCTTGGTGGTGTTCTTTCTTCAAGAAGTTTAAATGGTTGGCTATACTCACTTATGCCATGTGCTTGCCACCACCAACCATGCTCAGTATATGAACAGTTAAGAAAGGGTTACTTCGCAAGTACTGATCACCAGCCACTGGCCTACAGGCGACTTTAACTTCAGGAGGTCAGGCTTAATCTTTTTTTTTTTGTTTTAATTTACTTGTTTGTTAACTGAGTACTTGAAATGGTTCTTTTTGACTTATTTTCAGCCATGACTCAGGCAGCAAGAGCAAGGGCAAAATGAATATAGCAAGGTTTCCTGTTATAACCATAAACTGTTCACAAAATCACAAATACTATCTTGCTGCAAACAACGAAAAAAACAACACAGTCTTATGGTTCTCTTACTTAGGAAGGGAATATCAGTGCATAACTATATAAACACTAATTGTCTCTCAGTGACTATAAAGGTCATCTTGCTACTACAAATGTTAACTTTAAACTCCTCAACAAATGATACTGTCTACCGCTTACAAAGTTAATATAAGAACAACCTCATGTTTTCCATAGCCAAGGTCTTCTACTAAACAGAAAGTGCAGCTGTGTAAAGTTAATGTGTAAAATGTGTTGTAAGATGTGAAAACTGTGCAAAGCCATAGAAACACTTATCATGGAACTAATCAATTAGGGCAAGGGAACTTGCAAACACTGAACCCATCTCAGTCTGGATTTGTCAAAGGCAGGTCATGCTTACTCAGGGTGGGTGGATTTTTTGAAAAGGACACCAAAACAATGGATGAAGGTAAAGCATTACACATTACATACCTTGACCTGGCCAAAGCTTTTGACACAATTCCCAGTCAGGCAGAGTAAAACAGCTAAATTTACTAGGAATAAATCCCTACATCACCCACTGGATTGCCAACTGACTCAAGGACAGGATGCAGGAAAACAAAATAGGTAAAGTTGCTTCCATAACCAGACCAGTTACCAGTGAAGTCCGCCGGGGTTCTGTGCTGGAATCTCTCCTGTTTGGAATCTACTTTTCTGATGTAAAACCAATACCAAAGGCCTCTAAGTTTGTAGATGACTACAAGCTAGGAAACAGTCACTGAATCCCCAAATGACTTTGCCATTCTGCAAGAAGGTTTGTCATAAATAAATAACTGGTGACAAAATCATGGACGAAACTAAATGTCAAAACATGCATTATTGTATCCTTTAGGAAGTCATCTTTCCCAGGGAACTACCACATTAACAATACACTCCTCAGAATTGACCCAACCGTTCAGTATTCAGGAGTTACATGGACAGTGACCTAACTTTTGCCCAACATGTACCCACTGTTGTAAGAAACTCCTATCTATCACAGCGTATTTACAAAGGGATTGTATCTAGATCTAGGGATGTAACTGCCCTCCTTTACTCAGCCCTCATTAGACCAATCATTAAATATAATGCTCCCTTTGGCATGCAGCTCTCCAGACACATGCAACAAGTGGAACACTCACAGAGGTGCCTTAATAAAAGTATACGATGCCTAAACAATGCATCCAGTATGGACTGACTCAAAGCCCTGTCACTTTACTCTGTATTCCACAGACTGTTAAGAGGTGACCTGTGTCTGGCATAGAAGGCATCCTCTATCCCAATATTGACGGATTTATTTCACATCAGAAAGTCAAATGGCATCAGAAATACTTGGTCTAGGGATATAATCTTCTGCAACATCAAAAGAATGATTTGAATGGACAGGTACATCTCACTGAGGATACTGCTGCACTGGAACACTCACCATCCACATAAAACAAAGTTTATCCCTGTCCATATTCAACAGTAACTTGAATCTATGGATGAGAAACAAAGTTTGCCCTAGGACTGCCCTCTGTACTAATGGACACAGGCAGCCCTTAAATGCTTTACGCCATTCATGTGTCTCCTCAAATTATCTATGGTACAATCCCAGTTACTATCAATAGGGGTAATATATAACTATTGATCATGGGGGTGGGTAAGGCCAGTCTCCAACCAAATGGGATAAGTTAGTTCAAGCACAAAAAGGGAAATTGACTAGGCTTACAATGGTCCTCAAGAGCAGTTAGCCTAAGAACCTATAAACGTAACACAGCAGTAGATGTTCAAATGATAACTGCTGAAGTAGTCTTCGCTATATGGGTTATCCTCTGCCAAGGATACAACAGCCATCCAGTTCACAAAGCTTCATGGCACCTTCCATTTGCCCAAACTGTCAGGCAGTTCGAGCTGAAATGACTAAAAGACAAGTTTATGTGCACAGTCCTTCAAGGTATTCCTGCCAGCAGAGAGAGAGAGGCTGAGCCCTGAAAGGACAGTGCTAGGAACAAAATATAAATGTTCACACCTGGCATAAAATACACACCAGAAAACAAGGGAGATGGATTGGGGGGGGGGGGGGGCTACTGCAGCAGTGATCATCCGAACATCTACTGTTATGGTAGGTTCAATTTATACAACTGTACTGTACTGTGTTCATCATACTGATCACTACTACAATAGCCTTAGCTGTATGAGTATATTAACTTAGCTAACTACATTTGTGAGGTGAAGAAGTTCAAGAGCCCCTGGAGGATGGTCCAAGCAAAGCTTGATCTGGACCAGCAATCAAGCTTATAGTGTTCTGTAAAAGTATGCACAGAGGACTAAGTAGCAGCTTCTAGAATAAATCAATACGTGAATATCCTCCTTTTACTTTACAGTTGCAGAAAAATCATTCTCCAAAACTGCTCCAGTTAGCTGGAACTCGATACCAAATGAAAAGTGTAAAACTCTCGCAATTTAAAACACTCCACAAAGGACACTTAACTAAAACCTTCAAATGCACTTGCTATAATGACCATGGCCTATTACTATTCTTAGAACTAATTTTCCAAGTTAGTCTTTTCATACTGTATGCTTCTTTAACAGATTTCATAACAGTTCCAAGGCCACCAAGTCTTATGACCATTTAAACTTTGTCAATACCACCTCATGCTACACCTCTTTTCTCCAGTCAATCCTGAAGTAAATTTGCAGCTACCCATCAATCAACTAGGTTAAGTTTAAAGGAAGACAGTGTCGCATTATATGCAGGGGAAATTTATTAGAGGTTTTGAAGACGCTGGGTTATAAAACTATCCCTTCATAGTGTGTTATTTATCGGTTGTTGAAGACTTGGGTCCTGGTTCTAGTACTGGTGATCACACTGGACTTGCAAAGATGCAAGAGGTCCAGGACAACTGGATTTCTAATGGCATGGTAAGTGAGACAAAGATCTCCCCTAAAAGCTCTACACAACACTGAACAATGGGAATGAGCTGCCATACTGTTCTTGTAGTTGACGTACTTTAGGCGTATGATTCTTTTGGTTAGGGAGCATTTGTTTGATTTTTTTTCTAATTTGTTTGGTATGTTTAGTGGGATACATCCTGAAGGGGGCTTTGTACTCAAAAATTGGTCTGATCAAAGCTGAATACAATGGAGTGATTACTTCTTTAGACCTTGATATTTCTTTGGCAATTACTTAGCTGAACAGTTTTCCTGACAACCACCGGAAAGGAGGTGTTCACAGACATAGGTACTGCTGAACAGTGACATGATCTTTGAGGCCAAACATTTAAATTGGGGATATGTTGGCCCAACACACTGATAAAATGTGCCAATATCAACACTTGAAAACTTATCCTTCAACTCAGAATTACAATGGAGCTCAATTAGTTCTAACTGAAACTGTTGTGGTACCTCATTAGCACTACCAGAGAAAAAGTTGCAGAAAATAGAAAAATCCTTCTCAAGTTTTTTAAAGTCTGCAAATCTTTCTCCAAACTCACTCACTAACTTGGAAATCTTAGTGCAGTACTTTTCTGTGTTAATATCACCATGAAACTCAGGTGCATCTTGTAGGGACTTCAGAGTTGGAAAGCGTGCAGTATTACTTGCTGCTAGTCGGCATTCAAAAAGTTTAAGCTTCGACTCAAAAGGCAATAATAGAGTCATATAAATCTGTCACCAATTTATTGCGACCTTGCAGCCTTGTATTCAGGTAATACAAGTGTTCTATCTACCATGAAAGCTAGATCTTGAATCCATTCATTGTCTTTCAGTTCCTAAACATCCCTGCCTTTCTCAAGCATAAACCTCTGTATTTCACTTCTTAATTCATAAAAGTGCTTCAGCACAACTCCTCGGCTTAAACAACAAACATCAGTGTGATATGGCAGACCATGAGTGTGAATTTCCTCCAATAAGCTGTTCAACTGTCTGTGGTTTAGACCGCATGCGTGTATGAAGTTCACTGCCTTAACAACATCCATGACATGATCCATCTTTAATGGTTTACTACAAAGCACTTCTCTGTGAATTATGCAATGGACACTGAATTTGATGGTCTGAGTTCATAATTAGTAGTTTTTCCTTTAACTTTGTTGCCACGCCAGCTTTTCTACCAACAATTTCAGGTGCTCCATCAGTAATCAGACTCACAGTTTTTTCCAGTCTACACCTACTTTATCTAGTGTACCTAACAAACTCACTATCATCCCCCATTGTTGTTCCCTTCATTTGTACCAGTTCCACAAATTCTTCAGTTACCTGCCCACTGTCATCTACACCATGTATATAAACTGCAAGTTGTGTTGTGTCACTTACATCTGTACTTTCATCGATTGCTACAGAAAATGGTACAAATTTGGCATATTCTTCTTTGAGTTGACTGTTTATCAGAAAATCTTATCTGCCACTGTATTTTTTGAAAGGCTTATGTTTGCAAATGTTTGACATTTGTCAGGGTAAATATCTTCCACCGCCACCAACATAAATTTCTTTATAAAGTCCCCCTCCGAAAAGGCTTCAATGACACAGCTATTTCTTGTGCAATCCTATAACTTGACATGTTTAAACAGTAACTGCTGCTTTTTGAGTGACTGTTCTAACTCCTTAACTTTTTCTTCATGCATCTTTCCACTATTTTCATCATACTTCG
The DNA here is from genome assembly GCF_019279795.1 of Protopterus annectens. Classification (NCBI taxonomy): domain Eukaryota; kingdom Metazoa; phylum Chordata; order Ceratodontiformes; family Protopteridae; genus Protopterus; species Protopterus annectens. The sequence goes on from NC_056744.1 coordinate 96,125,618, forward strand.
AAGCGTAAGTACTTGTGTAATGCCTGGTAATGTTGGATTCCTTCGCCACAGCTGTGTTTTGCTTACAAATCAAACAAGCTGGTTTTCCATTCACTTCAGCAAAAAAGTACAAAGTTTTCCACTTTTCCTGCACCACACGATGTTCTTCATTAACTGCTCTTTTCTTTGAAAACACGATGAAGGTATTCAGATTGTTTTTATATATATATTCAATCTAACACTCCAACTGACAAAGCAAGACTACTGCTCAGAGACAGATTGCTCTGTGACAGCTGCCCAAAACAATAACCAAAACCTGCTGCAATTCAACCAAAAGACCAGGTCTGGCCACTGCACTGACTACAAGTACCCACTTATTTTTTTAAAACAAGCCTACATTACAGTTTGTGGGATGCCTTCCACTATCCCACACCAGTGACTTTGGGGACACTGATTTGCTGCATCCACTGATTGTCATGGGCCTTTTGGTCCCCCCCCCCCAACAGGACTGACTGCAACTCTCCATGATTTATGAGAAAACTACACATTTTATGAAGAACAGACCAAAACATGAGGCAAACATCTGCACATTCTGTGAAATTCCGGACAGGTGAGAGGTATGTTTGGGATAGGGATGGCAATAAAGAGACTGTGTGGGTGAGTGATCGGAGTGACTGAGTGAGTGAGTGAATGCACGTATGAATGCTGAAGAGACTGTGTGGGTGTATGAATGCTGAAGAGACTGTGTGGGTGAGCGATCGGAGTGAGTGAATGTATGTATTCATAGAATGGTGGCTTCAAATGTTAACAGGATGAGAGTGTGATGAGTTGTGGCTTCGTTAAGTTTGCTTGGCTGATGGCCCTGCTGTGTACAGGAGGGCAGACCAACTCTGGCACTGGAGCAGCAGGTGTGCCGCAAGCTGCATATGGGAGTGTGGCGGGCCGCATGTGGCCCACTGGCCGAATGTTCGACTCCCCTGGTCTAAGCACCAAGATACAACACTGGTCACTTTCATGCTTCTGGTGAGGCACCGACAACTTGCACTGTGAGGGTACTGTATTTCAGTGAGTTTGCTATCCATCTTACCACATATGGATCAATTTTTAAAGCATTTAGCATCTGTATATGCCAGCATGGGGAATGCTGTTGAAGGCTTTAGCTAGAGAAAGATAATCTATTTGTACTGCACGGACACAATCTACAAGATCCATTACACTTGTGAATTTTACCCATCACAAAGCTAAAACTGTTGGGGTTCAAGTCTAACAGGATTCTTGATTATCACATATTAGTTCACTAAGTACCATCGCTTTGCAGATGAGGCTTGCAAGGCTGAAAGGTATGTAATTACTCCACTCTTACTGAGGAGCATTACCTTTGTTGTGCATCACTCATCAGGGACAAAACCAGTATATAAACTTAGAATAAACAGTTTAAAAATACTGTACATAAGGACATGTTTAACACTTAATTAAGCAACCAGGTATACTGTCACGTTCAATGAAGGACTGATTTTCAGTTTTGTAAGACCTTGACTAAATGATCTTTAGAGATATCTTGGGGAAATAAAGGATTCAGATATTTCAGGACTTTGATTAGAAGTCTTTGGGGGAAACTGGCGCTAAATTTGTTTGGAAGAATGCTGACAATGCTTACTGGGTCAGAATATGAGGTGTTATTATGAGTAAGTTTAGAGCAATATATGGTATTGCTTCCTAGTTTTCTAACACAGTTAAAATGACTTGCAGTTAGTTACCTTTGGCTTTAGAGGCCTGTCTGAATTCATGGTCTCCTTTAGTGTTCTTCAATTTATTTTTGCAATACGTTAGATGTGGTCTTTGAAAAGAAGGGCTTGGGTCTATTAATAATTTTCAAGTCACCACGGATGGCAAAAAGCACCAGGAATCAGGATACTGTGCTGGAAACACTTGGTTTATTGAAAATAAAAATAGAATAGTTAAGCGCTTTCTACAGTACTTAGTCTGTCTTCATCATTATTATTATTATTATTATTAATTATTATTAATAATTTAAGAAGTTTCTTTCTTTTGTTCTATACTTATGGTTGTGGACCATTAGGGTGGTTTTTTTTTTTCTTTTTCAATTTCCTCTGACACTTTGTTCTAAATGGTTATAGAATTCCTTACTGAAGCTTGTGCCGTATAAAGCTGTATAAAAGGTCAGAGGAGGTACAGTCATTAGTGTTTTTTTTATTCATTTTTTTTTCAGTCAGAAGTGAATTTTGATATTTCATCACAGAGTATGTTGAGGTCGGTACATTTATAGCCTTTAGTTCAATGGGGTTTGTTGTAGGAGCTTTTGGGAGTTTAAAGGAAAAGGTCATAAGTTTGTGGTCTGACTTTATGGGAGATACCAGAGAAGTAGTGCAAGAGGCAACTATATTAGTAAGAATCAGGTCAAAAACATTATGTCCTGTAGTAGATTTACTTACCAACTACTCAAAAGAGAATTTCTACTCATCAAGTCTAGGAATTTTTGGGTCTATCCTATATTTGAGATACACATGTCCCCATTTATTGAAGAATAAAGTCACACAATATAATGGTGTTTTTATTAGACTGTTTACAACACTAAGGAGTCGTATGCTCATGAGAAGAAAAGGAAAGCATTCTGTAACAAGCTACTATTTAATAATTAATAGTAACTAGACTGATTAGTTCACGGATTCATTATGTGGGTCTCCAAGGAAAGTACAGTTTTGTACCTACCATAAATGTAGATGTTCGAGTGTATACCCTGCTGCAGTCATCACACTTGGGTTATCCTGCCGTTAGGCGGTCCCGCAGTCGGCCTGAATTCCAAAGTCTTGGTCCGGCGTTGGTTGCTGTCGCTTCTTCCCTGATGTCAGTGCGCCAGGGGTGTATAAGAGGCATCCAACGCCATTTTCTTCAGTTTTTCTTGCCCCAGATGTCAGGTGCCCCCCCCCAAAACGTGGTCAGTAGATAGTACCAATAATAAAAGTTTAGCACAAACAAAACATCCCTCCAGCTATAAGCAAATACACCACAAAGGTTGTATCAGGTTTTAAGGTATTGAAAGATTTCAGTTAGGTCAGAGGGGTTGGAGGGAGGGTAACCTGGACTGCAGCAGGGTATACACTTGAACATCTACATTTATGGTAGGTACAAAACTGTACTATGTTCATCATGTTACCCTGCTGCAGTCATCACACTTGGGTTGAATCCCAAAGCTAATGATGGGAGGTGGAGTCAAACAGGGTTAGAGGAGGCTAGAAGGCCCTGCAAAACTGCAGTGGCGAAGCCAGCTCTAGACTTAGAGTAAAGTGGTAAGTGATAGTGTTTGGTGAAGGTGTGTACTGAACTCCAAGTTGCAGCTTCCAAAATATCCTTGGTTGGCAACCCCCCCCCCCCCCCGAGGAAGGCTGTAGATGTAGCTGCTGCCCTGGTGAAGTGGGGCCTTATGCTAGCAGTAACTGGTTTTCCATGATGGGTGTAGCAAAAACGTATGCAGTGTCCTATCCATTTGGAAATGGTCTGTTTTGAGATAGCCTTTCCTTGTGATGCTGTAACATATAGGATACAAAAAGCTGGTCAGATTTTCTGAAAACCTTAGTTTTATCCAAGTAGTAACGTAGTTGCCTGTGAATGTCCAAGGAGTGCAGGAGTCTTTCTCCTTTGTTCTGTGGATTTGGGAAGAAGGTGGGTAAATGGATGGTTTGATTTAGAGCCACACTGGATACCACCTTTGGCATAAAGGAGGGGTTAGTTCGTAGAGAAACTCTGTCTTGATGAAAAATGAGGAAAGGCTCTACTGCCATTAGTGCCAGTAGCTCTGAGACTCTTCTGGCCGAAGTAATTGCTAGCAGCAGGGCAGTCTTCCATGATATAAACTTTAGGCTGAGAAAGCTGGCAGCATAAGTATTTCCAGAACAAAGTTGAGGTCCCAAGTTGGTGTTGGTGCTGTCCTGGGAGGCCTAATGTTTTTGGCCACTCTGAGGTACTGCCTTAGAAGTGGATGTGAAAATAAGGGAGGATCCGTGTTGTATTGAGCTGAAAAGTACAGTTGTGTACACCTACCATAAATGTAGATGTTCGAGTGTCTTCACTGTTGCAGTTAACTGTAGGGTGCTCCTGCCGGCAGGCAGCCCGAGGTCGGCCAGAATCCCAAAGTCTGGGTCCGGCTGTACAAGCTAGTACCCTGACATAGCCCTCAGCCGACGCCATCTTCTCCAGCCTTTCTTGCCCTAGATGTCAGAAGTCCCCAATAAAACAAAAATGAATCCAACAAGGAAACACAAATACACCACAAAAAAGGAAAAGGGAGAAAAGAGAGGGGATAGGAGGGAGGAACAGTGAAGACACTCGAACATCTACATTCATGGTAGGTGTACACAACTGTACTATGTTCTTCGTGTTTCACTGTTGCAGTCATAACTGTAGGGTGGAATCCCAAAGCAGTATAAAAGGGGAGGAGGCTTTAGAGAGAAGAAGGGGAGGCAAGAATACCCTGCAAAACAGCAGAGGCAAAGCCTGCCCTGGTCTTAGAAAACAGAGGGAGATTGTTTTGCTTGGAAAAAGTATGCACAGAACTCCAAGTGGCAGCTTCCAAGATATCCTTGGTAGGGACTCCTCTGAGGAAAGCTGTAGAAGTGGCAGCTGCTCTAGTAGAATGACTTCTAATGGTACCTGGAAACTGTTTCCCATGATGAGTGTAACAAAATCTGATTCCATAAGCAATCCATTTGGAAATAGTTTGTTTAGAAATAGGTTTTCCAAGAGAACTGGAAGCAAAAGAAACAAACAATTGATTAGACTTTCTGAACTCTTTAGTCTTGTCCAGGTAAAATCGTAACTGTCTGTGGACATCTAATGAATGCAAAATCCTTTCCCCTTTATTTTGAGGATTTGGAAAGAAAGTAGGAAGGTGAATTGTCTGATTTAAAGCCACTTTCAAATCACCTTAGGCATGAAAGTAGGATTGGTCCTCAAGGATACTCTGTCCTGATGGAAAATAAGGTATGGTTCCACAGCCATGAGAGCTTGCAACTCTGAGACCCTTCTGGCAGAGGTCAATGCTAATAAAAGAACAGTCTTCCAAGATAAAAACTTAATATCTGAAGATGCAGCAGGCTCAAAAGGAGGCAAAGTAAGTTTTTCTAAAACATAATTAAGATCCCAGGCAGGGACAGGAGGGGTCCTGGGAGGCCGCAAATTTTAGCCCTCTCAAGAATTGCTTCACCAAAGGATGAGAAAAACAGGAGGATCAGAACTGAAATGCAGAAATAGCAGAAGCATGAATCTTAATGGAAGAAAAGGAAAGTCCTTTAGATAAAAGTTCAAAGGTAAAGCAAAATAGAAGAGAGATCAGGAACCAGAGGATCAACCTCGGTCTTGCATCCAAATACAAAACCTCTTCCATTTAGAGGCATAGGATTTCCTAGTGCTATAGCTTCCAGAAGAACATCCAAAACTTGTTTGGGAAGACTAGAGGAAATCAAATTCCTTTGAAGAGCCAAGCTGCCAGGCAAAGGGTCTTGAGATTGGGATGTAGTAACTGACCCTGAAGCTGGGACAGAAGCGAAGGGTTCAGAGGGAGAATCCAAGGAGGCCCCAAGAACAGGTGCTTTAAAGTTGGATACCAAAATTGTCGAGGCCAATTTGGAGCAATCAGGATGAGGAACTTGGGCTTGTCCTGTTTTATCTTCAGCAATACCCGAGGTAGTAGAGGAAGAGGAGGGAAGGCATATCCTGAAAGACTTCTCCAGCTGAAGGACAGGGCATCCACTCTCCAAGCTGTTTTGTGGAAGGCCCTGGTGCGCAGCTAATGATTGAGATGGGATGCAAACAGATCTATCTGGGGACATCCCCAAACTGCAGTAATCCTGTTGAATAAGTTGGTGTCTAGCATCCATTGAGGATCTGAAATGTTTCTGCTCAGGCTGTCTGCTAAGAGATTCTGTTTCCCTGGAATGAATTGAGCCTGGAGATGTAGATTCAAATTTAGAGCTGTGTCCCATAAAGTCATAGCTAGTCTGCAAAGGGGTATGAATGAGAACCCCCTGCTTGTTGATGTACCACATGACCGTGGTGTTGTCTGTATTAGCAGAGGCCCTGGTTGCAAAAGGTCCTTGAAGGCTAGAAGGGCATTTTGAACTGCCAACATTTCCTTCAGATTGATGTGCCAGTGAAGATGGTCCTTTGTCCAGGTTCCTGCTGGCAATTGTCTAGAAAGTGTGCTCCCCAAGCATAATCCGGCGTCCGTGGTTAGGATTTGAGTAGGTTGAGGAAGGAAAAGGCTTTCCTTCGTTTAAAGTGCATTCCCTGGACCACCAGAGGAACTCCCTCTGAAGGCAGGGGATCAGAGGAACCAGAATATCCAGATCGTGATAATGCTGTGACCATTTTCAGATACCACTGAAGCTTTCTCATGTGAAGCCTTGCTTGGAATCAACAGAATGCAGGAAGCCATGTAGCCCAGAGCCTGCAGGAATTTCCTTGCAGTGAGCTGAGATAGAGTTGCTAAGGTGCTGAAAGTAGAAGCCAGCTGAGTTTGTTTTTCTGGAGTGAGGAAGGCCCTTTATGCGGTTGTATTTAAGAGGGCTCCCAAGAATACCATTTGTTGAGAAGGGATCAAATGTGACTTTTTTGTGTTCACTGAGAATCCCAGTAGGAGGAGAAGACGTTGAACAAAGTCCAGATGGTGAAGCAGAAGATCTTTGCTGTCTGCCTGAATAAGCCAGTGGTAAATCTGGATCCTCTGAAGTCTGCAGTAAGCCACTACTGGTGCCAGGCACTTCGTAAAAACTCTGGGCGCAGTAGATAAACCAAAGGGCAGTACAGAGAATTGAAAGTGCCTCGAACCTGCCTTGAACCTGAGGAATTTCCTGCGTTCTTGCCTGATGGGAATATGTAAATAGGCTTCCTTTAAGTCCAGTGTCACCATGCAGGCGTCCTGAGAAAGCATTGGAATTAGTTGCTGCAGAGTAAGCATCTTGAATTTTGGAATTTCCAAAAAGGTGTTTAACACAGAAAGGTCCAGAATAGGTCTCCATGAGTTTTGTTTTCTGGGGACCAGAAACAGTCTTGAATAAAAACCTTTTCCCATCTCCGAGAGTGGAACAGGCTCTATGGCTCTCATGGCCAGAAGAGCATCCACTTGAGTTAAGGCCTCTGACCATTGATGTTTTGGCAGATCCGGCCAACCGTGAGCCCTTGGTAAAGTGTGAAAGTGGAATTTGTAACCTTTTAAAATCACGTCCAATACCCATCTGTCCTGGGTAATATGAGTCCAATTTCTGTAAAAAAGACAGTTTTCCTCCGAGAGGGGCATCCAGGTGAAGGAGTCCTGTAGCCCAACCAAGAGAGTCATTGAGTTTGCTTTCTTTGAGATTGGGATCTGTCTTCTCCCCTTCTAGGTGAAGAAGCAGTCCATTGTCTAGATCTGTAAGAGGCCTGCCCTTGACCACGACCTCTGGAGCGCCTATATCTTCCCCTTTGAGGCCTGTCAGGGAAAGGACCAATTTTAGAGGGCCAATTCCTGGAAAATCTAGGAGGCTGAACTTGCAAGAAATCTTTTACAGTCTGCATAGACTTTGCCTTTTCTTCCATCTTTTTAATAACTTCCTCAGCCTTGGATCCAAAAGAACATCATGTTGAACCGGGGCATCTAATAACTTTGCCTTGACCTGTTCAGGTAAACTTTGTTCACGAAGCCAGGCATGTCTCCTGATAACAGTACCAGAGGCTGCAGCCCTGCAAGAAGCATCCAAAGCATCAAAACCACAATGTAAACTATGCTTGTTCACTTGTTCAGTAGCATGCAGAACATCCTGCAGTTCCTTATCCTCTGCACAAGCAGGAAGGGAAGCAAGCTTTTGCTTTAAAACAGACAAAAGAAATTGCTGATACTTAAACATATGAAACTGGCAATTTAAAGCCCTTACAGACAGGGTAGCAGAAGTATACACCTTTTTTCCCCACCTGTCTAAAGCACGAGAATCCTTCTCAGAGGGAATAGGATTTTTAGAAGTAGCCACCTTAACAGCCTTAGAGCCCTGAGAAATAGTTTCAGGATCCGCAGAAGGGTTTTTAAATAAAAATAAATGAGAGTCAGGAACCCTATAAAATCTATCAGGCTTAGAAGGAGCAGGAGGCATGGAATCAGGATTCAAATTAGCCTCAGAAAAGGCATCATCTACAATGTCCAAAACAGGAGGGATAGCTAAAGGCCTATGTTGAGGAAGAAGAAGAAATTCTCTAAGCCTCTTCTTGGAAGCAGAATACTCCTGTCCTTTCCAATGAAAATGTTCCCTCATCTCATGCAAGGTTTCCCCAAAGAGAAATCCTCAGGCGAGAGGCCGAGGGTAAAGAGTCCTCAGCATCCGAATCCTCATAAGGAGGAAAGGAATAGTCCTGATCTGAGGAAGAAACAGAAGATACAGAAGCCTGGTCAGAGGAATCCAGAGTAACATCCTGTCGAGGCCTTTTCTCAGGAGGAGGGTGAGAACCCCTAATCATTGTAAGCAAATCTTCAGCCATCTTTAATAACTGCTTTTGTGTCTTGGGAGTGGATTCAGAAGCAGCTTGAGCAGGAACTTTAGACTTTACAGGAGTCTTTGTCTTTGTCTTTGCCTTTGAAATAGTTAAGTGAGTAGGCCTGAAAACCTGCACAGCGGTTCCGGACCCATCTGAAGGAGCGACGTCCGAAGGTCCTGCAGCAGGTAAAATAGTGGGCCTTGATGGCTCTCCATGGGAGTCCGTATCGGCCATCGGTTCAGAAGTGGCGGACGACAGGGGCTGCAAAAGCGCCTCACTCGGATGCTGGCTCCAGCTGCGTCCTGTTTGGACCTCGGAGGCCTGTCTTTGTCTTTCTTCTTTTGAACTCGGTAGTGTCCGGCGACATTCTATAATTGAAGCGTCTGCCAAAATAATTTAAAGCCCAATCGTACCAAGTTGAACCTGGCACAGAACCGACAACAAGAAACGTCGTGGTCAGGGCCTAAGCAAGGTAGACAGTAAGAGTGGAAATCTTTATGAGGTATTTTCCCACACGCTATACAATTATTAACTTTTTCTGACATCGGAGGAACAAGAAAAAGATTGTACTTAGCTTTGAGAAGAGAAGTAAGAACTTCGGACCGACAACAACAAAATACGCTGTTCGAAAATCGCCAACCAACGACTTGCGAGCTGCTTTCCACCGCACGGCAAGAAAGACTGGAGAAGATGGCGTCGGCTGAGGGCTATGTACCAAAGCGTACTGACGTCAGGGTACTAGCTTGTACAGCCGACCCAGACTTTGGGATTCTGGCCGACCTCGGGCTGCCTGCTGGCAGGAGCACCCTACAGTTATGACTGCAACAGTGAAACACGAAGAACATCAGCTGAGGCGTGGATTTTAATAGATGAAAAAGAAAGTTCTTTGTGTAACATCTCAGTTAAATATTGTAGAATCTGAGGTATATCCGGCTCAAGGGTATTTTGGCCTTTAGCTTAATTCCAGGCGCAAAATCTTTTCCATTTGTCTGAGTAGTTTTTCCTGGTGCTGGGCCTCCTGGCCTCCAGAATGACATCCATAACAGCTTGTGAAAGAGGAGTTGGCTGGTTGCTTAGGTGATTTGCCATGCAGCCAAATTTAAGGTTTTGAGCTGGCTGTGTAGAATCTGACTGTCTTGCTGTGTGAGCAGATGAGGAATTTGTGGTATAATCCATGGTGGGCCGTGGGCCATGTTCCTTAGTAGTGGGTACCAGTGCTGGCGTGGCCAGTCTAAGGCAATGAGTATCATTCGGGGTCTCTCCATCCTGATTTTCAGCAGCACCTTTGTGAGAAGGGGCAATGGAAGAAAGGCATATACTGTCAGCATTTTCCAACTGAATGAGAGTGCGTCCATCTTCCAAGCTTGGTGGTGAAAAGTCCTGGTGCAAAATTTTGATAGCTGATAGTTTTGGGGGTTGGCAAACAGGTATATGTCTGGGCACCCCCATTTTTGAGTTTTGGGGGTTGGCAAACAGGTATATGTCTGGGCGCCCCCATTTTTGAGTTATCATTGCAAATACTTGTGGATCCAGTTTCCACTCGTGGGGATCCATAATGTTCCTGCTTAGGTCGTCTGCCAATGTGTTCTTTTTTCTGGAAGGAATTGAGCTTGTAATTGAACTTGGTAAGCCAGTGCTGTGTTCCACAAGGTCACTGCTTGCCTGCATAGAGGGTAGGAGTGTGTACCCCCTTGCTTGTTTATGTACCACATTACTGTGGTGTTGTCTGTCCTTATTATAAGCTGCCCTGGATGTAAGAGGTCCTTGAAGGCTGTCAGAGCATTCTGTACAGCTAGCATTTCTTTTTGATTGATGTGCAGATTTCTTTGATCTGCAGTCCATATGCCTTGAACACACTGTCCTGCCATGTGATCCCCCCAGGCATAGTCCGATGCATCTGTTGTCACAGTTTGCCTGGCTGGGGGTAAGGTGAAAGGCTGACCCTTGTTGAGGTGACATGCCTGAGACCACCATAGAAACTCCTGTTGAAGGCAGGGAATGAGAGGTATTGTTTCCAAGCTGTGGCTGTGTTGAGTCCATATGCTTTTCAGGTACCATTGTAATTTCCTCATATGCAGTTTTACAAATGGTATTAGTAGTATGCAAGATGCCATGAAGCCCAAGGCCTGCAGAATTTTTCTTGCAGGGAGTCGGGTCTTTGTTGCCATTATTTTGAAGTATTGAGTTAGTTGTAGTTGTTTGTCTGGCATCAGATAAGCCATCTGGGCCGTTGTATTCAAGCTGGCACCCAGGAATGTCATATTTTGTAAGGGCACTAGTTTTGATTTCTTTTTGTTTACTGTGTACCCTAGGCAACTTAGAAGGTGTTTTACAAACGCCAGATGTTGTAAGAGAATGTCTTTGCTTTCTGCTTGGATGAGGCAGTCGTCCAGGTATGGGTATATTTGAATTCCTCTTTGTCTGCAGTATGCAATTACTGGTGCCAGACATTTTGTGAAGACCCTGGGCGCAGTAGATAAGCCAAAGGGCAGTGCAGAGAATTGGTAATGGGTTGAGCCTGCAATGAAACGGAGGTATCTTCTGCAATTTTGTCTGATAGGGACATGCAGGTATGCCTCCTTGAGGTCCAACGTTACTAGCCAAGCTTTCTTGCCCAACATGGGAAGAAGCTGCTGTAGTGTTAGCATCTTGAATTTGGGTACTTGCAAGAAGGTGTTTTAGAATCGAAAGGTCCAGAATGGGTCTCCAAGCATTGTCCTTTCTGGGGACTAGAAAGAGCCTTGAGTAAAATCCTTGGCCTTGCTCCTGTGTAGGTACCAGTTGAATGGCTCTTATGTCCATGAGAGCTGTAATTTGTTTGTGTGCCTCTGCCCATTGATTTTGTGGCAGGTTTGGCATTCCTTTTATCCTTGGCAAGGTGTGGAAATGGAATCTGTATCCTTGTGAGATAATGTCTAGCACCCATTTGTCCTTTGTGATGATGCGTCAGTTGTCTGCAAAAAATGCTAATTTTCCTCCCAAGGGAGCTGCCAAGAGAGCTTTGCTTGGCAGTTTGAGGTTTAAGTCATTGTGTTTGTCTTCTAGTATTTTGGGACCTGTCTTCTCCTCCCTTCTGTGTTGCAGTGCCCCTTTGGCGAGGTTTGTAAGGGATTTGTGCTTGACCTCTGCCCCTTGGGCATCTGTATTTACCCCTCTGTGGTCTGTCAGAAGCTGGAAAGGACCAATTTTTTGTTGGCCAATTTCTGCTGAAGCGTGGGGGTTGTACCTGTAAGAAATCTTTGACCGTCTGCATAGATTTTGCCTTATCCTCCATTTTCTTTAAAACCTCTTCTGCTTTAACTCCAAATAAGACATCCTGCTGTAAGGGTGCATCTAGTAACTTTGCTTTAACATGATCAGGCAGAGTTTGTTCCTTTAACCAAGCATGCCTACGTATAACAGATCCAGTAACAGCTGCTCTACAGGAAGCTTCCAAGGAATCAAATCCACATTGTAAAGTATGTTTGCTCACCTGTTCAGCTGCATGCAACAGATCCTGCATTTCCTTGAATTCAGACTGTTGAGGGTGCGTGCTCATCTTTTGTTTTATTTGAGACATTAGGAATTGCTGGTATTTAAGCATGTGAAATTGATAATTTAATCCTCTCATAGCTAGAGTAGCTGAGGTGTAAACCTTCTTCCCCCACCTATCTAGTGCTCTGGAGTCCCTTTCAGAGGGTACAGGATTTTTAGCCATAGATGCCTTAGCCCCTTCGGGACCCTGGGAGACTGTCTCTGGGTCAGCAACTGGGCTTTTGTAAAGGAATTTGTGTGAGTCAGGCACTCTATAATATCTGTCTGGTTTGGCTGGAGCAGGAGGCAGAGAATCTGGATTTAGACTAGATTCTCAGTAAACATCATCCACAATGTCTAAAACTGGTGAGGGATAGCAAGTGGTCTGTGCTGGGGGAGTAAAAGAAACTCTCGGAGCCTTTTCTTTGAGTCGGAGTAGTCCTGACCTTCCCAGTGGAAATGTTCCCTCATGATATGTAAGGTTTCCCCAAAGGAATAGTCTTCAGGGGGAGAAGCTGAGGGAATGGAATCATCAGCATCAGAATCTTCATAAGGGGGAAAGGAGTAATCCTGTTCCTCAGAGGAGCCTGAGGAAATAGATACTTGATCAGAGGAGGCATAATCCTCCTCTTGTCTAGGCCTTTTGTCTGGGGGGGGGGGGGTTGGGAACCCCTGATTAAAGAAATCAAATCTTCAGCCATTTTAAGCATCTGTTTCTTAGGCATGGGGCCTTGAACTGGAGACTGATGTGCAGTCTTTTTTGGTTTTAGAGGAGTCTTAAGCTTAGCATAAGATTTTATGGTGAGAGTAGTCGGTCTGAAGACACCTTCTGTAACCGAAGGTGTTTCCACAGCACCGGCTTCTCCTTCCGCAATGTTGTCGGTAGGGCCTAAAGAAAATGGCTGCGTCGGACTAGAACTCACTGCTTGAGAATCTGAAGCGGTCTGGGGTTGCAATTCTGCAGTCGCCAGGGGCTGCGTAGGCGCCTCACTGAAAACCGGAAAAACGGCGACCAGCCCAGCCGAGGCCTCGTAATCTGGCTTGGATCTAGGCTGCCTGTCTTTATCTTTGCGTTTTTTATGCACGCCGGTTGCTCCGACAGCATAGTGCAATTAAATTTCCTACCGAAGTAGTGTCGTGCGAAATCAAAGCGTCGCTTTATAGTTCGCTTATTGAACCTAGCACAAAACCGACAACCAGTGACGTCGTGGTCTGGGCCTAGGCAAGGTATACAATAAGAATGAAAGTCCTTATGAGGTATTTGCTTCCCACAAGAAATGCAATTGTTAACTTTTTTTCTGACATCGGACTGAGGCAAGAAAAGGTTCCCCAACAGGGTACTTAGCTTTATTGAAGACTTCGGACTGAAATTCGAATCAAAAATCTCAGGTGTCGGCCAACCGGCACTGCGAACTGCTTCTGCTTCAGGCACCGTGCGGCAAGAAAGATAGAAGAAAATGGCGTTGGATGCCTCTTATATACCCCTGGTGCACTGACGTCAGGGAAGAAGCGACAGCAACCGACGCCGGACCAAGACTTTGGAATTCAGGCTGACTGCGGGACCGCCTGACGGCAGGATAACCCAAGTGTGATGACTGCAGCAGGGTAACACGATGAACATCTGACTAGATGTAATAAGTCTCTTAACAAATATGGAGACTCCACCACAACTGTTGCTGAATCTGAAGGCATGAAGAAAGTACAGTTGTGTAAGCTCTTACCATAACTGTAGAAGTCCTTGCCTTCACCGCTGCAGTATTCATAACTAATGGGATTCCATGCTGTGGAGCCCACCATCTGTCCAGTCTACCAAAGTCTACTGTTGCTTTAAGGTACGCTAAACATCACCTACACATTCTTCGCGAGGCATAGAGCATAAAGGTGACGTTCAGGCATACCATCTTCAGAACTGATTGCCCCAGTAGGAACGGCAGCCCAAGGAAAACCAAAGAGAACCTGCACATCCAGGAAGGAAAAAAAAAAAAAAGACTAGGGGGATGGAGAGAGGGAGTGAATACTGTAGCGGTGAAGGCAAGGACATCTACAGTTATAGTAAAATTTTACACAACTGTACTATGCTCTTACATTCACCACTGCAGTATTCATAACTTATGGGAGAGTGCCAAAGCTCAAGAAGAAACTTGGGAGAAGGAAGCAGCAGTAGAGCCCTCTAAGAAGCCATGAAGAATAGCATTAGCAAAACCAGCTCTAGCTCTGGAGATACGATCCAACTTGTAATGTTTGTTAAAAGTGTGCACAGAAGTCCTGGTAGTTGTTTCAAGAATAGAATTAGTGTATGAACCCTTGAAAAAAGCACCAGAAGAAGCCACAGCTCTAGTCAAATGAGCCTTTACAGAAGAAGGAAGGCTCTCACCATGAAAAGTGTAACAAAAAGAAATAGGCTTTGAAATCCAAGTAGCAATAGTTTACTGGGAAACAGCCAAACCTAAAGACATGGGATGAAAGGAAACAACTGATCAGACTTTTTGATAGCTTTAGTCTTATCCAAATGAAATCTCATCTGTCTATGCATGTCTAAGGTATGCAACACCCTCTCGCTGTCAGATTGCGCAGAGGGGAAAAAATAGGCAAATTAAGTAAGAGACAACTCATTAACCACCTCGGGCATAAAAGAAGGATTAGTACGCAAGGACTCCCTATCTTCATGAAATATCAAATAAGGTGGACAAGCCAGAAGGGCTTGCAACTCAAACACCTGTATGGCAGAAGTAATAGCTAACAAAAGACATGTCTTCCAAGAACAATGTTGCAAGGAAGCTGAAACAGCAGGCTCAAAAGGAGCCTGAGTCAATTTCTCCAGAATGAAATTAAGATCCCAAGGAGGAGGAACAGGCTTCCTGGGAGGTCTAATATTAAGGACGCCTGTAAGAAATTTCTTAACCTCAAATCTAGAAGCTAATGGGGAGATAAAGGCAGACAAGCAGAAAGAGCTGATAAATGGGACTTAACAGAAGAATAGGCCAAACCAGCATTATGCAACTCACACAAATGAGAGAGAACCAAAAAAACATTCACAGTAAGTGGGTCCAGGTTACAAAAATCTCTTCCATTTAGACAAGTAGTATTTCCTAATAAGTAGGTTTCCTGGCCTTCTGCAAAACTTGCAGTGCATCCTCAGAAAAAAGTTGTCTATGAGGGATCAAAACTCTATCAACGACAGTGTGAGTTGAAGTATGGACAGGTGGAGATGGATGAGAGATCCCTACCTTGTGCAAGTAGATCCACCCTGTGAGGTAACTTGTGATGATTGCCCTTGGCTAGATGCAGAAGCAGAGGGAACCAGTGCTGTTGCTGCCAAAAGGGAGTCACCAACAAGATTTTGGGAGCATCCTGTTGAATCTGGAATGAGAGGAAGGGGAGGGAATGCATAACGAAACATCCCCTTCCAAGAAAATGAGAGGGTATACACCTTCCATACCAGAGGACCTGAGACTCTGCACAAAACAGAGGAAGTTGTCTGTTCAGAGGGGATGTAAATAGATCTACTTGAGAAGTACCACACTGGTGAACAATTTCCTGAAACTCATCCCTGTGAAGTATCCATTCGTGGGATTGAGTGAAGGACCTGTTCAGAGTGTCTGCCACACTGTTATAATCTGAAGGAATATAAACTGCCTGAAGAGTCACTTGATATTTGACAGCCAGATCCCATACCAAAAGTGCCAGACAGCAAAGAAAGGTAAGATCTTGTTCATCCCTGTCTGTTTATATACCACATCAATGTGGTATTGTCTGTGAATACCCTGAGAGGCCCCGGAGAGAAGAGAGGATGAAAGGCCTGAAGATCCAGCACAAGAGCTCTCATCTCTTTGGTGTTGATGTGCTCCTTCTGCTGATGAGGTGACCACACACTATAAACCTTCAGGGTCCCAAACATTGCTCCCCATCCCACATCTGAAACATCTGTGAACAGATCCTTAGAGGGAAGAGGAGGATGAAAATGTAGTCCTGGATTCAAAGACAACTGCTGAATCCACCACAGAAGTTCCTTCTTGAGACAAAGGAGAAGAGGAACTGTAAAGTCTAAATGTTCTGCATGTTAAAGCCACACCGACTTCAGAAACCACTGTAACATCCTCATGTGCAGTTTGGCCACAGGGAGCATTGGAATGATGGAAGCCATGCACCCCAGAGCTCTGAGAAACTCCCTGGCTGAAATGGAAGCCAGGGGAAGAAGGGTTTGAAAGTAAGAAATGAGAGTTAAGGCCTTTGGAGGAGGCAGAGATGCTAGAACTGGCACCATCTGAATCCTGCAACCCAGAAAGACATGATCCTGAGAAGGAGTCAGGGGACACTTTTTTGAAGTTTATCGTGAACCTCGGGCTCTGAAGAAGAGAAATAGTAAAATGAAGACTTTGCAACAGGACCTCTGGAGAGGATGCCTGAATCAGCAGATCGTCCAAGTAAAGAAATATTTGGACACCTTGAAGCCTGCAAAAAGCAATCACAGGAGCAAGGCATTTGGTGAAAACCCTTGGGACAGTACAAAGGCCAAAGGGCAAAGCAGAAAACTGAAAATGCGAGGAAGTAACAGAAAAACATGAAAACCTCCTGAAAAGAGGATGGATTGGAATATGGAGATAAGCATCCTTGCGATCCAGAGACACCAGAAAGGCCTGAGGGAGCAAGAGAAGAAAAAGGGTCTGAAGGGACGACATCCGAAAGGAAGGCACCTTCAGAAAAGTGTTTAGATGAGACAGGTCTAGAATCCGTCTCCAAGTACCTTTTTCTGGGCACTAAAAACATTCTTGAATAAAATTCCTTCCCCCTTTGGGACACAGGTACCACTTGAATAGTACCCTGAGATGAGATCTCTAAGAACCTCTGGGGAAAAAAGGAAGTTGCTCCCAAAGAGGCTGAGAAATGCCCATAAAAGAGGAGGGGAAAGCCACACCATGAAGTACCCCTTCTGAGTGACTAACAGAACCCAAGAATGCTGGGTGATTTGAAGCCAAACAGGAAGAGAAAGAGGAATGTTGCTGGGAACAGGTGGACAGTCAGACAGCACCTGGTTTGTAAGAAAAGGAAGGCTTCAGAATCTCTGCAGTCTGAGTGGCCTTAGCTGGAGGACCCCATTCAACACCCTTTTTACCTTTAGCAGGAGGGCGGGATTGCCTACAAACAAAGGCTGGTTAGAAGGGTAGTTTCTCTGACATTTAGGCACAGGAGAAACAAAGACATGTTTAAGCTCCTGTAAGGCCTTCCGCTTGTTCTGATGAGACTTAAACAAACCAGCAGCCGCTTCACCCAAACAAAAGTTTAGTATCCAGAGGAGAATCCATCAACTTAACCTTAATATCATCGGGTAAATGTTGAAGCCTAAGCCAAGAATACCTCCTCAGTACTGAACCAAAAGCAGCAGCCCTAGAAGAGGCATCTGCTGCATCATAACTACATCTGACAGAATGACAAACTACTTGAAGGGAAGTCCCTAGCAAGGAAAAAGCAAAAGATTTACTCTCAGAGTCAGGAAGATCAGGAAAAAGCTGACAAGCCTGAGAAAGAACAGCCAACACATACCTAGATATATGGGTCTGATAATTAACAGCCCTAAAAGCTAGGGTAGCAGAAATATAAACCTTCTTACCCAGCCTGTCCATGATTCTGCTGCCCTTGTCAGAAGGCAGTAACTTGGACGAAGAGAGAAATTCAGATGGCTTATCAGAGGCTACAGACACCACAGATGGGTCAGCAGCAGGACATTTGAACAAAAAAGAACAATCCTCAGGCACCCTATAAAAAGTACAGTTGTGTACACTTACCATAAATGTAGATGTTCGAGTGTATTCACTGTTGCAATCATCACATTTGGGTTATCCCTGCCATGGTAGCCCTTGGCCGGCCCTAATATCAGAGGCTTAGTATTTCTGCGTCAGTTGCTGTCGCTTTAGGACTGACGTCAGGTCATCAGTAGTATAAAGTAAGGCAGCCGACGCCATTACATCAGTTTTTCTTGCCCTAACCTGTCAGGAGTCCCCAAGTAGGAGCCAGGTTCTGGTGGAAGAACCCCACCAGTAGAAAGTAAATACCAATATGTCCCTTGTAAGGAAAGAGAAGGAAGGGGGATGGAGGGACGGAAACCAGGACTGCAACAGTGAATACACTCAAACATCTACATTTATAGTAAGTATACACAGCTGTACTATGTTCTTTGTGTTTCACTTTTGCAGTCATCACATTTGGGTTGATTCCCAAAGCTGAGGAAATGGGTGGAGGCAGTCAAGGAAACTAGGGGCTGGCCAGGATCCCCTGCAAGACTGCAGAGGCAAACCCTGCCCTGGATTTGGAGAAGAGAGGCAGGTGGCAATGTTTGGTAAAAGTGTGAACAGATGTCCAGGTGGCAGCCTCCAGGATGTCCCTGGTGGGAACTCCTCTGAAGAAAGCTGCAGAGGTGGAGGCTGCTCTGGTGGACTGAGCCCTGACCCCCTGGGGGGGGGGGGGCTTTCCATGTTGTTTGTAGCAGAAATGGATGCAGTGTGCTATCCATTTGGAAATGGTTTCTTTGGAGATGGCTTTGCCTTCTGCCACTGTAGCAAAGCTAACCAGCAATTGATCAGACTTTCTGAAGGATTTAATCCTGTCTAGATAGAATCTGAGCTGTCTGTGCACATCTAGGGAGTGCAGGATCCTTCCCCCCCTTGTTCTGAAGATTAGTAAAAAAAGTGGGCAAATGAATGGATGGGTTGAGAGCCACAATGGACACCACCATGGGCATGAAGGATGGGTTATCTGTCAGCATGGAAGATGATGAAGGGTTCCACAGCCATGAGTGCTTGCAGCTCAGAGACTCTTCTGGCTCAAGTGATGGCCAGAAGGAAAGCCGTCTTCCAGGAGAGAAACTTTAGCTCTGCAGAAGAAGCTGGTTCGAAAGGGGGCAGGGTGAGCTTTTTTAACGCAAAGTTAAGGTCCCAAGCTGGGGTTGGTGCTCTTCTGCGTGGCCTCAAGTTGCTAGCCCCACTTAGGAACTGTTTGATCAAGGGGTGTGAGAAAAGGGGCTGCTCAGTGGGGAAATGAGCAGAGATTGCAGAGGCATGAATTTTTATAGAGGAGAAAGAGAGGCCACTGTGTAGTAGGTCGGCTAAGTAATCCAGGATGAGAGGGAGGGAGGGCTGTGCCGTATTGGCTCCCTTAGCCTGAATCCAGGTGCAGAACCTTTCCCATTTGTCAGCATAAGACTTTCTAGTGCTAGGGCGTCTGGCATCAAGTATAACATCTAGAACCTGTTTACTGAGGTTGGCAGATTGATCCGGGGATAGGGAATAAGCCAAGCTGCCAAATTGAGTGTCTGCAATTGGGGATGCATGAATTCCCATTTCCTCTGGGTCAGGAGGTTTGGAATCTGAGGAAGATGCCATAGTGGCAGTGGGGAAAGGCTGTGCAGCAAGGGGTACCAGTGCTGGCAAGGCCAGTCTGGAGCTATAACAATTGTCCTTGGTTTTTCCTCCTTTATTTTGAGCAGTACCCTGGAGATGAGAGGTAGTGGAGGAAGGGCATAGACCGATAGATTGACCCAGGGGAAGGACAGGGCATCTACTTTCCAAGCCATGCAGTGATGCTCCCTGGTGCAGAATTTGCTGAGCTGATGGTTGGTGTGGGACGTAAAGAAGTCGACCTTCGCGATGCCCCATTTCTGAGTTATTAGGGTGAAGGTTCTTCCGTTGAGCTGCCACTGGTGTGGGTCCAGAAGATTTCTGCTTAATTGGTCTACCAGAAAGTTGAGAAAACCTAGTAGGAATTGTGCTAACAGGTGCAGTTGCATGGCAGAAGCTGTGTGCCAAAGGGTCATGGCCAGCCTGCATAGAGGGTAGGTGTGAGTCCCTCCCTGCTTGTTGATGTACCACATCACAGTGGTGTTGTCCGTTTTAATCAGGAGAGCCCTTGGGGAGAGAAGGGGCTTGAAAGCTATCAAGGCATGCTGGACAGCCATCATTCTCTTTTTGGTTGATGTGCAAAGGGATTTGCTGCAGGCTCCATTGGCCCTGTATGCACCTGCTGTCCAGGTGTGCACCCCAAGCATAGTCTGATGAGTCTGTGGTGAGGGTCTGGGCAGCGGGGAGTGGTGAGAAAGGTAGTCCCTTGTTGTGGAAGCATACTGTTGCCCACCAAAGAAAATCTTTTCTGAAGCAAGGAATTATAGCTATAAGAGTCTCCACGTCTTGAGGGTGTTGACATCAAAGGCTTTTTAGGCACCACTGAAGTTTCCTCATATGCAGTCGGGCATATGAAATGAGTAGTATGCAAGATGCCATAAACCATAGAGCTTGCAGGATCTTCCTTGCAGATAACTGGGGTCTGGTGGCTATTTGAGAGAAGTAGTCTGTCAGGAAAATTTGTTTATCTGGTGTAAGGAATGCCATCTGGGGTGCTGTGTCCAGGCTTGCTCCCAGAAAGATAATCCTTTGGGTGTGTACCTGTTTGGATTTCTTTTCGTTGATTGTGTACCCTAGGGAGGTTAGTAGGGTCTTTACAAAGGCCAAGTGCTTGAACAGCTTTTCCTGGATGTCTGCCTGAATAAGGCAGCCTTCTAACTATGGGTAAATCTGGATACTCCTTTGTCTGCAAAAGGCAATGGCCAGAGCCAGACATTTTGTGAAAACTCTCGGAGCAGTAGATAAGCCAAAGGGAAGCACAGAGAACTGAAAGTGTTGAGATCCTACCCTGAAACAGAGATATTTCCTGCATGATTCCCTGATAGGAATGTGGAGGTAGGCCTCTTTTAGATCTAGGGTGGCTAGTCAAGCGTCCTTGGACAGCATGGGTAGCATCTGCTGGAGGGTGAGCGTTTTGAATTTTGGGATCACCAGGAAGGTGTTTAGAATGGATAGATTGAGGATGGGGTGCCAGGTGCCCTCTTTTCTGGGCACCAGAAAAAAAGTCTGGAGTAGAAATCTTGGTTTATCTGTTCTGCAGGAACGTGCTCTACTGCCCTCATAGAAAGCAAGGAAAAGATTTGCTTTTGAGCCTCTGCCCACAGGTTTGGAGATAGATCTGGGAACCCTTTTGGGGTTGGAAGGTTGTGGAAGGAAAATTTGTATCCCTGAGACACTATGTTAAGAACCCAGTGGTCATTGGTAATGGTGGCCCAGGTGCTTGCGTGAAAGGAGAGTTTTCCTCCCAGGGGGTAAGTGAAGGTGGGCAGAGGGAGGTGAGTCATTGTGAGTTCTTACCATAAGGGGGTGGCTTAGAACTTCCTGGTTTTGAAGTAGAGGTAGTCCACTGCTTAAATCTCTGCATTCCCTGTGGCTGCTGTCTGGGGGTTCTGGTTCCCCGGGCCTGGGCTGGACTGGCTTACTGGGAGCAGGAGAGGACCAGTGCTTGGTGGTGGGACAATGCCTGCTGAACCTGGGTGGCTGGACCTGTAAGAAATCCTTAACTCTCTGCATAGATTTTGCTTTTTCTTCCATATTTTTAAGACCTCTTCTGCCTTAGTGCCAAATAAGTTGTCTTTGTGCAAGCGGGCATCCAATAATTTAGATTTGACATGGTCTGGCAGGGGCTGTTCCTTAAGCCATGCATGCCTTCTAATGACAGATCCAGTGACTGCTGCCCTGCAAGAAGTTTCTAAGACGTCAAAACCACAGTGCAAGGTGTGTTTAGTTACTTGACTTGCAGAATGCATCAACTCTTGTAACTCTTTAGATTCTGCACAAGCAGGAAAGGAAGGCATTTTTTTGTTTGAGGAGTTCCAGGGTATGTTGCTGAAATTTCAGCATATGGAACTGACAATTTAGTGCCCTGATAGCAAGAGTAACTGAGGTGTATACTTTTTGACCCCATCTGTCGAGTGCTCGGAAATCCCTATCTGAGGGGGTGGGATTCTTAGCAGAGGTTGCTTTAATCCCTTTAGGCCCTTGAGAAATTACCTCAGGGTCAGCAGTAGGATTTTTAAAAAGAAATTTGTATGAGTCAGGTACTCTATAGTACCTGTTTAGTTTTCTGGGTGCAGGAGGGAGGGTGCCAGGAGTCAAGCTGGAATCCAGGAAAACATCCTCCACAACATCCAGGACTGGGGGATGGCCAAGGGTCTGTGCTGTGGAAGATCTAAGAATTCCCTGAGTCTCTTTTTAGACTGAGGATAGTCTTGACTCTCCCACTGGAAATGCTCCCTTAAGGTATGAAGGGTTTCCCCAAAGGAAAAATCCTCTGTGTGAGAGGCTGAAGGGATGGAATCATCTGCATCAGAATCCTCATAAGGAGAGAGGGGTTGCATGTCTTCATATTCAGATGCATCAGAGTCATCTGACTCTTGTTCAGACAAAACTAAAGGGGACAGATATCTTTTCCTTTTGGATGGGTTAGCTTGGCTTCCCCTGATCAGCATGATAAGGTCTTCCTCCATTTTAAGCATTTGAGACTTAAGCAAGGAAGCAGGTGCCTGAGACTGGGTCGTCTGTTTCTTGGGTGTGGTTCGTACCCTGGGCCTAACAAACTCAGTTGTTTTCAAAAGAACGGTAGTCGTGAAAGAAGTTGTCGATTTGTGTCGAGAATCAGTAGTGCGAATGACTTCGAAAGCCGGTGCCTGCTTAGCAGATCCGGACCCATCCAAGGTAGAGACGACTGCAGGATCCTTAGTCGAAGAAGAGTTTTGCGGCATACCGGACTCCAAAAGGGTCTCGGTAGCCTACAAATCCACAGAAGCGGGCATCAGGGGCTGCAAAAGTGCCTCACTGAGGACCGGAGAACTGACGACTAGCTCAATGGAAGTATCGTCGGTAGGTTTGGACCTGTGCGGTCTGTCTCTGTTTTTATCTTTATGTTTTTTCAGAAGATCTGCTGTCAGACAGCATACCGAAGCCATATTGGAATTCGAGGACTGTAAGCGAAAATATCTAGCTACAATAAGGGCCTGATGATGGATAGTTCTGGCATTGAACAAAGCACAGAAGCGACAACGGGGGACGCTGTGGTCTGGGGCTAAACAAGTGACGCAGTAAGAATGAAAGTCTTGGTATGGTATTTGCTTTCCACAGGCGAGACAATTATTAACTTTTTCTGACATCGGTTAGTGCAAGAAAAAAGGATCCCGAATGGGGTACTTAGCTTTAGAAGACTTCAACGGTTAGACGAAACTCAGGTAGCGGCCAACCGGCACTCATGTGAACTGCTTCTGCTTCGGGCTCCATGGCAAGAAAGACTGATGTAATGGCATCAGCTGCGTTACTTTATATTACTGACGACCTGATGTCGACCTGATGCAACCAATGCAGAAATACAAAGCCTCTGGTATTCGGGCCGGCCGAGCGCTACCCTAGCAGGGATAACCCAAATGTGATGACTGCAACAGCGAAACACGAAGAACATCCTATCAGACTTCTTGGGAGCAGGAGGCAGAGAATCAGGTGCTTTACAGGCAGTGGAAAAAACATCTAGTAAAGTAGCCAAGACAGGAGGAATAGCCGCAAGTTTAGGTGATTCCATTAGCAGTAAAGTACGCAAAATAGCTGTGGCGCTTGCCTGCACAATGGGTAAGAATGTGTTCCCCCTTGTTTGTTGATACTACATGACACAGTTGTGTTGTCTGTTAGAATACACCTGTCTCCCCTGAAGTAGTAACTCCTTGAAAGCCATTAGTACAACTGGACTGCTAACCTTCTCCTTCATGTTGATGTAGATGCTGTAGTCTAGTCTGTGTCTTGTATCCACTTTCCCACTTTCCATTTTAGATGAGCTCCCAAAGCTCCATCTGGGGCATCTGATTTGTTTATTTGTTGGCCGGGTGGGCCAGAGTCCCTTTCCCTAGTTTGTTTCCTGAGCCCACCACAAAAAATTCCCACTGAATGCAAGGTAATATTTGAATGACAGATTCCAAACAAATCTCCAAATGTCCATACATTTTGAGATACTCCATGTTGATTCCCAAGTGCCGGCATTAAAGCACAGCAGAAATACAAGACAAGCACCCTAGAATCCTATGATGATTGTCCTGCAGTCAGACTGTCCTTGTCAGCAGTTGGATGGAAGTAACTGGAAAGATTCTTTATGGAAGAGATTAAAAGGCCATCTGGGCTGCTGTATTCAGTCTCACAATCTAGAAAGCATCACTTGAGAGGAAACTAGACTGACTTATTTCGCTCACAGAATACCCTAGGCATCTTAGCACTGGCCTAGGCATCTAGGCACTCCTATGACATATTCTTTGTCTCTTAGAATGCCAGAATTTGAGCCAGAATCAGGTAATGAAGATTTGAAAGGATAGATTGCTGAAGTGTTTGTATCACTGGAGCCGCTACTTAGAATACTCTAAGCGCAGTATAGATGTTTTCAAAGGGCAAGCAGTAGAACTGATACTGAGAATTTCCAGCTCTAAAACGCAGGATACTTTCTGCAACTTAGTCTTATAGGCATGAAGGTAAGCTTTAGTCTTCCTAAAGTTACCATCCAGTGATCCTTGCCCCTTAGAGGTAAAGCGTTGTAAAGGGCCAAATACATTGAACTTGGGAATGTCCAGATAAGTGTTTTTGATAGATAAATCCAAAGATGCCCCACGTGTGGTCCTTCTTCTCGCAATTAGGAACAGGCGAATAAAACTTAGGCCCCTGTCTGGCACAGGAACCCGGCTATCTCGGCCCCTATTTGGAGAGTAACTGGAGAGATTTGCCAGGAGCCTCTTGTGAGTTGTAGAGGAGGAATGTTCTGCGCCTGTCTGGGAGGCAAGGTATGGAAATAAGGAGGTATGGAAATGGGTAAGTGATATCCAATTGAATGATGTCAGAACAGTCTTGTCTTGTCTTTCTTAAAAAAAGAGACAGTTTTCCTCCTAGAGGTGCCGCCAGGCATAGAAGGTACTGGCAGAAGAAACTGCAGGTCATTGGTCTGCTTTCACCAAAAGGACTGACCGAACACTTGTGCCCAGGCCAGAAGTCACCCTGCCCTAGGCTCCCTGCCTAGGCTGAGCTTCCCGCCCCCTAACACGCCTAGACCTTACTCCCCTAGACCTAGAATCATAAGCAGATAAAAGCATCCCTAGCAGGCCCCTTTCTACTAAACCTCGGAGGCTGCTTAGCGCTTACCCTAACAGTCCCCATAGACTTAGCCTTGTTCCATCTTCTTTTAAAACTGCTTCCACAACTACAACCAAGGCCGAACCAAACAACACATCCAGCATCCAAAAATCCTTTGTCTTAACATGCTCAATGCTCCAGCTATCTCAACCAGGCGCAAGCAGGCGTGCCAATAGAGAACAGAGCAGCTACAAAGCCACCCTGAGCACAGCATCAAAAACCACATTGCAAGGCATGCTTACCACTTGTTCAGACACATGAACTACATCCTTCTGCAACTTTACACTCAATACTCCAATATACCTGCATCCACCTAGACCTTAGATTTCAAACTGTGAAAGTGAAATAATTTAACATGTGAAACTGAGTGACCAACGCTTCTCATATAAAGTGGAAGAAGTATACACTTTCTTTCTTTTTCCATTCCCCCAAAGCCCTTTGGCTCTTTATCAGGAGGGACAGGATTTTAGGCCCTTTTTAACTCACACCTCCGCTACCCCTGAGAGACCTGGAGGTCTGCCCTAGGACTGCCCTAAGGACCTTATAAAATTCAGGCTACCTATAATACCTATCTATATAACTATCCGGTTTAGCAAAAGAACTGATTCAGGGAAGCCTCTGCAAAGCCATCTTCCACCACATCTAAAACAGGAGGTATAGCTAAAGGGGAGGTATAGGTAAAACAAGAATTCTGGGTAATGACAAAGAAAATCAGAGGGAATTTGAAGGAATCCCATTTTCCAATGCTCCTCATGGAATGCAGAGTCCTCATGGATGAAAAAATCCTCAGGAGGGGAAAGCCCCAGAGTAGAATCAGAATCATCAGAATCAGAATAAGGAGGGTACTCCTGCAAGAGGGCAGCCCGAGACTCAGAAGCCTCCGAAAAAATTGCTCAAAAACTTTACTCAAAATTCTCAAACTCAGATCTTATCCCTAGGCAAAGTATCAGTTATCATATAGAACATCAAATCCTCTGCCATTTATCAAATATGTTTCTTAGCACCACTGAGAAGGGTACTACCCTAAAGAGCCACGAAGCAAAACTCCCCGCCTGCCCCTCAAAGAAGCCTTGGAAACAGAAGGGAAAGCTCTGACAGAGGGAACAGAGAGACCAGAAATAGCCCCCTGAGAAGCCCCCTAGCCTGGAGGGATCAGCCTGAGGATACATCCTGAGACTCAAAGTCTCTCCCAAAGACTCACTCCTCACAACAAGTAAAACCTCCGGCCCACTGAAAACCCCTCCGGCGACTGGACGCCTGGGTGAACAAACTCCTAAACTCTAGGACACCAACTTTTGTCCTTGCGCTTTTTAGTCGAAGCCGCGGCGGCATTTTATAATTACAAGCTTACGTCGCCTTAAACACTAACCAAACACTAACCTGGCACAGTCCGTGCCTTTTGTTAAATCTAGCACAAGAGCGGCATCAAACAACGCCGCAAGCTCAGGTATAGAACAAGGTATATACACAAAGTATGGGTGATCCCCCTAGGGGGTACAGTCCTTCAAGAAATACTGTTATTTCACTTTTTCTGAATCCGTTAAAAACTGAGGCAAAATTGCTTCTGCCTTATAGTACCTTCTATGGATATCAGAAACCTGGGCACAATCCCACTTAAAAAAATTCCATCATCCTAGAGATTTTGTTCCCAAAGGAAATAAGTTCAGGAGGAGTATCTGGACTATTCAATTTCTCCTCCTCAGACCCGTAGTCTAAAGAAGAGGGAATCTGGGTAGAATAAGTAAGGGATTCTTCATCAGAATCCCACTCTTCCCCAGAAGAATTTAATTCCCTGGGCCTTTCAGGTGAAGACAAGGAACAAGAAGGGAACTGAATCCCCTTGGAGGCCTTAATGACAGTAAAGCATTAGATAACCCCTGAATAAAGGCCTGCAGAACAAACATGTTCAATTTTCTGCTTCTTTTTTAAGGGAACATCTGTCCTAGAAAACTGAGAGGGCCCTGACTCAGGGTGGCATTCCACAACTGCAGTAGAACTTCTTCCCCTATAAGAAACTGTGGAAATACCCCCCTAAACCCCTTTGGAAAAAATCAACCCTGGTTCCCCCTAAATGCCTGAAATGGACGCCCGCAAACCCTCGTCGGACATGCTGCCTGCCAGATCCTCACCAGCCTCCAACCTGGATGTGGCAGAGGAATCCGACAACACAACCAGGTGAGTCTCCAGCTTTGTAATAACCTCAGCAGACACCCCCCCCCACCACCACAAAAGCCAGACAGAGGAAGATTCCAGTCTTACCTTTTTCACCTTCTTCCCTGATGGCTGACCCTGGGGGCAGGAAGTTCCATCCATAGTATCTTTAGAAAGAAGCTTTTAAAACACTGGCTCTCAAGATACAATGAAAGGGAAGAAAGCCTACTATTCTTTATGGGGAATCTGTCCCCCACACTGGCATTTACCCTTCCTGGATGGCAATAACCCATGCAGCACAAAAAAAAAAAAAATTAAGAAAAAAACAAAAAACACAACTAGGTACTTATCTGCAATGGTGCGGACTTCAGCAAACAGGAGTAATCATCAGAATACCAACAAACAGAAAAAAAAAAAACAGACAGAAGCAAATGGAAAAAGAAGTTATGTACCTACCATAACGTTCCATGTTAGTTGTCTTCTTCTCGTCTTCTTTCTTGCTGGTTGGGTTCGGAGCCGATCCTCGGCTCCAACTCAGCCATCTTCAATAGCTCGAGAGCTGCCTACTGGCTCAAGGCCCCCCCTATATCCCATGATGCCTGGTGCTAGATACCCAGATCTCGTTTGGTAAGTCTAACTGCAGACATAATAATAAAGGAATCCTATCCTAGAATGCATAAATCCTACTGGATAGACTACTAGTCAGAAAGGAATAGCCAGAGAAGACTCAGCCAGTGAAAAATCAAGAAGAACTCTTCTCGGTCCACTAGGATAGGGGGATGGAGGGTGGGACGCAAGAAAGAAGGCGAGAAGAAGACAACTAACATGGAACGTTATGGTAGATACATAACTTCTTTATGTTAAGTTGACTATCTCGCCTTCTATTCTTGCTGGTTGGGACAGTGTCCCTAGCACCTAAAAACCTGAGTGGCTCATCGGAAAAGACTCTTCAGAACAGTGGAACCAAAGTCAGCTCTGCTCCTGGAAACCAAATCCAACTTATAATGCAAAATGAAAGTATGTGGGTTGGCCCATGTAGCTGCAGCACAAATAGATTCCATGGGCAACCTAGCCCGAAAGGCCACCGAAGTAGCTAAAGCTCTGGTGGAGTGACCTTTTGGTTTAACTGGCAATTCTTTATTCCTCAGTTGATATATGAATGTGATGATAGAAGTCAACCACCTGGATAAGGTTACTTTGGAGACAGGAAGACCTTGTACTTGTATAAGACAGGAAAAGTTGATTTGATTTTCTAATGTCCTTGGTTCTGTGCAAATAAAAGCGTAGCTGCCTGTGAACATCTAACTGATGCAACTTATATTCCGCCCTGTTGGAGTGGTTAGGGAAAAACACAGGAAGGTCTATGGACTGATTCAAGTTACTCTCTGAAGAGACCTTAGGAAGGAAGGATAGATTAGTCCTAAGAGCAACCCTGTCATTGTAGAACACGAGGTATGAGGGACGGACAGAAAGAGCCTGTAGTTCCAAAACTCTTCTGGCTGAAGTAATAGCTACCAGAAAGAGGGTTTTCCAAGATAAGAACTTCAGCGAACAAGAAGCTGCAGGTTCGAAAGGGGGCAAAATTAGCGAAGTTAAAATCAAGTTTAAATCCCACAGTGGTGGAGGATCTCTCACTGGGGGCCTGAGCAGAGTGGTTCCTTTGAGACATGCTTTACACATCTTATGGGACATGATATTGTTTTCCGATAGGCCAATGTGAAAATTTGAAATTGCTGCTAACTGGACTCTAATTGTAGCTGAAGCAGAACCAGCATGGAAGAGTTCTGCTAGAAATTCCAAAATGGAGTGCACTGGGGCTGAAAAGGGATCTATGCTTTTTGCCTCTGCCCAGGAAGAAAAACGTTTCCACTTACTAGCGTAAGTTTTTCTGGTCGTAGACTTGTTTGATGATAAAAGGATCTCTCTCACAGATGGGGAAATATCTGGGAGCCTGGCTACGGTTGGAAGTGGAGCAACCATGCTGTGAGCTGGAGAGTGTGCAGGGATTGGTGCAGCCCGCCCGACTGATGAATCAGGAGGTCTGGAACTAGGTCCAGAGTCCAAGGCTGTTCGAGAAGATAGGAGTGCAGGAACGGAAACCATATTTGTCGAGGCCAGTAAGGAGTAATGAGGATCATTTTGCAACCCGAAACGGCAGCCTTCTGAATCAATTTCGGTATGAGGGTGAAAGGAGGAAATGCATAAAGAAGTCCCTGGGGCCAATCGTGGACTAGAGCGTCTCTGGGGGGATGCCCGGGAAGTGGAAGGAGGGAGAAGAAATTGCTGCACTTGTTGTTGAGGGGAGTTGCAAAAAGGTTGCAGCAAGGTTGGCACCATCTGCGGAAGATTTGGTCCGCAACCACCTGGTTCAGAGACCACTCGTGAGGCATGAGAATTGCTCTGCTCAGTCTGTCTGCTATAACGTTGGACTTCCCAGGGATGTGCGTTGCAATCAGAAACCTTTGGGAAGAGATCGCCCACTGCCAGAGTCTGAGTGCTTCTCGACATAGGGGGTAGGACCTGGTTCCGCCCTGCTTGTTGATGTACCACACTACGGACATACTGTCCGTTTGAACTGCAATGGTCCTGGTAGGAAGAAAGTCCTGAAGAGCCTGCAATGCTAGGAGCACGGCCCTCATCTCCAAGACATTTATGTGCAGATGATACTCGTGGGGTTGCCAGGTGCCTTGGACTGCTCTGCCCTAATAATGCCCCCCCCCCACCCAATCAGGGAGGCGTCCGTGGTCACTGTAGCCACTGGAGGGGGAAGAACAAATGGTCTGCCGTGGAGCACTGATGTGGAGACCATCCACCACGCAAGGTGTTTCTTGCATGCCTGAGTGATCATAATCATGTAAGACATGGGAAATTGCTGGAAGGACCATTGGGTGAAAAGAAGCCACTGGAGAATCCTCATGTGAAAACGAGCTAGGGGAACAAGTACGATAGCTGCTGCCATGAGACCTAGCGTTTGAAGGACAAACCTGGCTTGAATCCTTTTGCATGCTAATAAAACCTTGACATGCTGACGAATCACTGAAACCCTGTCTGGTGGGAGGCTCGCTAACATGTCTTTGGTATTTAAAATTGTGCCTATAAAGGTGATAGATTGACAGGGCAACAATGCAGACTTTTCAAAATTTATTGTGATACCTAGCCTGGAGCAAGTGTCGATGGTGCAGTCTCTGGCTCGCAGAAGGTGATGTCAGGTGGTAGCAGTGAGGAGCCAGTCGTCGAGATATGGAAACACCTGGAATCCTTGCAGTCTCAGATGAGCGGTAACTACTGCCATACATTTGGTAAACACCCTGGGGGCTGTGGTGAGACCAATGGGCAGAGCTCTGAACTGATAATGGCTGGCTCCCAGCCGGAAGCGGAGGAATCTTCAGAAGCGTCTGTCCATTTTTATGTGGTAGTACGCATCCTGAAGATCTATGGAGCACATCCAATTGTCCTGACCCAGAAAGGGTAAAATGGACTGAAGCGTGACCATCCGGAATTTTGTTCTTTGTACAGACTTGTTTAGTCTGCTGAGATCCAAAATGGGTCTCCAGTCCCCTGTCTTTTTTGGTACCAAAAAGAACCTTGAGTAAATTCCGGATCCTTGTTGGTCTGCTGGGACTTGCTGGAAGGCCCTTTTTCTTAGCAGTTTTGAGACTTCTTGCACTGCTTGGTCCCTTAGATTGGGTGGAACATCTGGAACATCTGGAAGGGACTTGTATGACTTTAAGGGGGTGCGAACGAAGGGGATTCTGTAGCCTCCGGATATGACGGACTGTACCTATTTGTGTTATGTCTCGCCAGGCTCCTGGGTACAGTGATAGTCTTCCCCCGACTGCCTCCAGAGGTGAGCAGCCGGGCAACCCTTCAGGGATGCTGGAAGGGCTTGTCAGAGAGGGATTCTCTGCTGCCCTGGTTTTGCGGACCCCCTCTGCCACGAGGGCGGCGTCTGTTATTGTTCCCTCCTCTGCCCCTGGAGGGAAACTCACCACGTGTGTCCAGCAAGGCTCCTTGGGATTTCCGGAACCACAGCTTCCCACTCTTCTGACCTTTAGGATATGGTCTGGAGGGAGTGGAAAAACGGACTCCTACAGCAGACAGAGTCTTGCCTTCCTGCTCACACCTGGTAAGGGTATCTTTCACCTGTGATCCAAAGAGAGAGGAACCATCAAAGGGGGTGTTTGTGAAAGACGCTCTGAAAGGTTCCGCAAAGTTATATAGCCGCATCCAAGCGTGCCTCCTTAGGGCCACGCCTGTGCCTGCGGCTCTACTCGCACCATCGGCTGCATATGAAAGGAGCCGCATGGAGGAGTTTACCACAGAATTAACAGTCACCAGCTGGGAGGCTGCCTTAGCATGGGCCCCCTCAGGTGATGGATCTTGGAGGGTATCTCCAAGCTCTTTCAGGAGATCCCTCTGGAGACGGGTAAAGTGGCACAGGTAATTCAGGGACCGCATGGAAAAGGTCGCTGAAGAGAACATCCGCTTCCCATATCTGTCCATCGTCCTGAACTCCTTATTAGGGGGATGGACAGATGAAGACGTTTCAGCCAACTCCTTCTT
Organism: Protopterus annectens; assembly: GCF_019279795.1. Taxonomy (NCBI): domain Eukaryota; kingdom Metazoa; phylum Chordata; order Ceratodontiformes; family Protopteridae; genus Protopterus; species Protopterus annectens. The sequence goes on from NC_056744.1 coordinate 96,157,363, forward strand.
TGTGGCCGCTGCTACCACCATGGCATCAACGGGGACACCCTTGGTCAAGAACTGTTTATCCTGTGGGGCAGTAATGAATTTTGCAGGTCTTCTAGGGGTCAGTTCCACTGTGTCTGGAGCCATCCATGCCTTTCGAGCCACCACAGACATCAGTGGGTCGAAAGGCGGAGACACCCAGGAGGTGGAAGGTCGGGATCAAACGCATCCAGGAATACCGACTCATCCTCGGAAGGGCTTGGGGTAGTCCAGTTTCCCCTCTGCCTAAGCATCTCAAGGATGTCTGAAAAGGAGACATCTTCAGAGGGGGATCTTGGGGACCCTTCCAACTCCTCTAAGTCAGTATCCGATATAATAGACTCGGGGGAGTCTACATGCTTCCTCTTGCATTTTCTCTTATGAAGTGGCTCCTCTGAAAGATCAGGGGAGGCCTCGGAAGAGGAGGATACACCCAAGGGGGCGCTGGATCCCCATGCTTAGGGTCTGGAAGAGGAGCAGAGGCTGACGCAGGCACCCTAGGGGGAGGAGCCGATGGGGTCGATCGTGGGACTGACTCAGGGGCCAGCACACTCCTCATCACCTCGAAGGTGTCCCTGCCCGGACGCAGAGAAGGCTCAGGCTCCGACGAAACCAAAAGCCCTCCCCGCACCGAGGGAAATGGCTCAGAGGCAGATGTGGAAGTCGAGATCACCTGCGCCGAAGCACCGACAGGGACAGCGGGGTCGGACAAGGCTCCGATGCCACTCGCCCCCTCGGAGCCAACAAGGGAGTCTCGGCGCCCAGATCCCTCCAAGGAAGGTACCATGGAAGGGATCAGAGCCGACGAAGGAACCAAAAGGGAGGGTATCGGCACTGACGGTTCCACGACTCGAACCCCAACGAACTCTGGCTCTGAACTCAAAGGAAGAGTTGGAGGAGGAATATCAATAGCTGTGGACGGAGCCAACTCCTGATGAGGAGGGCTAGACAACATTTTGGCAAGGGCCTGCGACTTCAAGAGCCTACTGACCACTCTTTCCAAATCATGGTCCGAAAGTCTAGAGGACCGAGAAGAGTGGGATGGATTGGTGACTACGCACTGACTGGAGCAGGGGCGACTTTGGAGCCGAACGTATCGACTCCAAAGAAGGAGACCTGGATCTCTTTCGACTCTCAGCCAGCTCTGAAGACCGTGTCAGAGCCGACTGGGAGGGAGGGACATCGGTTCCAGCCGGAGCTGAAATGGATTGTGTGGCTTCACCCAACAACGGCTCCGAACTGGGAGCTGACGGTTTAGGTGGCCTGGAAGATTTCACCAGCTGAGACTTTGATGGTGAATCTTGGGGTTTAAGCAGACCCCTCAGAATCAATTTATTTTTGCGCTCCTGCAGGACTCTTGGACTGAAGGCATGACAGATGGAGCAAGAGTCCTGCAGGTGCACAGTGCCCAGACAATAAACACAAGAAGTGTGACCATCTGTCAGAGACATCTTCTGACAGCATGAGTCACACTTCTTGAATCCGGATGGTTTTGGATCCTTGGACATTCTTGGAAGAAAACCAAGGACAAGTTTTCACACAAAAAGTTAAGGTAACCGATAAAAAATATTAATACCCTACAGTTACCACAATCCACACAAGTACTACTACCACAAAGAAAAACAAACTTATCACTGACACTACAGGTTATATTGAAAAAGTTTTTTTTTTTTTTTTAAAGGAGATCGAAAAGAAAGGTTAACCTCTAACTCAAACGGAAAGAACCTTTCTGTGGAAAAGGGGAGAAGGGGGAGGGGAACTCTCTAATTTAAACGAGTTTCTTAGGAAGGGAAAGCTACTTAGAGGAAAAAACTAACTACAATGAATAAAGTCTAACTAACGACTAATTCTACACTACAATACAGTAAATTTTACAGGAAAATAACAGTAAATAACAGTAATAATAAAGAAGCTTATACGACCTGAGCCAGTAGAACAACCTCGCAGCAGAAGCGGCAAACAAGATCTGGGTATCTAGCGCCAGGCATCATGGGATATAGGGGGGCCTCGAGCCAGTAGGCAGCTCTCGAGCTTTTGAAGATGACCGAGTGCTCCGAACCCAACCAGCAAGAATAGAAGGCGAGATAGACAACTTAACATCAATGGTTGAAAACAGTGTTCGGACTGGTGGCAAAGAAGTTTTGAGGATGGTATGCCTGAATGTCAACTTTATGCCCTATGCTACACCAGGAGTGTGTAGGTGATGTTCAATGTACCTTAAAGCAACAGTAGACATTGGTAGACTGGCCGGACGACGGGCTTCACAGCAGGGAATCCCATAAGTTAAGAATACTGCAGCGGTGAATATAAAAACATCACACATTCCCAATAGAGAGGAAGTGCTCTCTTTACACTTAAATCAAGTTCTGGTAACTATTCAGACAAGGATGTTTTAAAAATGCAGAAGTGTTTCATGATTATGTAACTTGACATTTAGAAAAGCCATCTTAATGTGGTCTGATTATGAGATGGATACATTAGTTATGTTAGAATGTCTATCAAATGGATTCTCCCTAAAAAGGCACCTGGGGCAGCAAAGACTTTAGCCAGTATGATGAAGCCAGACAGTCAAGGATCTCATCCCATGATGGCACATACTGCACCCCCTGGAATAAAACAGTACAGTTGTGTACACTTACCATAAATGTAGATGGTCGAGTGTATTCACTGTTGCAGTCATCATACTTGGGTTATCTGCCTGCAGGTAGCCCTCAGTCGGCCTGAATACCAGAGTCTTGGGATTTCTGCGATGGTTGCTGTCGCCTCTTCCATGACGTCAGGTCGTCAGGGGTATAAAACATGCAGCTGACGCCATTACATCAGTTTTTCTTGCCCCAGATATCAGGAGCCCCCAAAATAGGAAGCTATTACTTGGTATGGAACACCTCCAGTAAAAAGTAAATACCCCTGCCATAAAAGATGGCCATAAAGAGGATAGGCAGAAAGGATACAGAAAACCAGGGGGATGGAGGGAGGGAAACCAGGACCTGCAACAGTGAATACACTTGAACATCTACATTTATGGTAAGTGTACACAACTGTACTATGTTCTTCTTGTTTCACTGTTGCAGTCATCACACTTGGGTTGATTCCCAAAGCTGAAGAAGGGTGGAGGCAGTCAAGAAGTGTTAGGGCTGGCTAGCAAGGCCTTGTAAGACTGCTGTAGCAAATCCAGCTCTGGATTTAGAAAAAATAGGCAAGTGGTAATGCTTGGTGAAGGTGTGTACAGAACTCCTGGTTGGAGCTTCCAGGATGTCCCTGGTAGGGACTCCCCTGAGAAATGCTGTACAGGTTGAAGTAGCTCTAGTGGAATGAGTTCTGATCCCCAGAGGGGTAGGTTTTCCATGGTGCTTGTAGCAGAAATGGATGCAGTGTGCTACCCATTTGGAAATGGTTTGCTTTGAAATGGCCTTGCCCTCTGCCCCTGTAGCAAAGCTGACTAGCAACTGGTCAGATTTTTTGAAAGGCTTAGTCCTGTCAAGATAGAACCTAAGCTGTCTGTGCACGTCCAAGGAGTGCAGGATGCTTTCCCCTTTATTCTGAGGATTAGGGAAAAAGCTTGGCAAATGGATGGATTGGCTTAAAGCCACACTGAATACCACCTTAGGCATAAAGGAAGGGTTAGCCCTGAGGGAAACCCTGTCAGCATGGAAAATAATGAAAGGCTCCACTGCCATTAGTGCCTGTAACTCAGACAGTCTTCTTGCTGAAGTAATAACTAGAAATAAGGCTGTTTTCCAAGAGAGGAATTTTAACTCTGCTGAAGCAGCAGGTTCAAAGGAGGGAAGTGTGAGCTTCTCCAGTACAAAGTTAAGGTCCCAGTTCGGGGTGGGAGCTCTCCTAGGGGGCCTTAAATTGTTAGCTCCTGTCAGGAACTGTTTGATGAGAGGGTGAGAAAAGAGAGGAGGTTCAATATTATAATGAGCTGAGATGGCAGAGGCATGAATCTTAATGGATGAGAAGGATAGGCCTCTGTGGAGCAGCCCTGCTAGGTAATCAAGGATTTGAGGTAAGTTGGGCATAGCTGTGTCCTTTCCTTGAGACTGACTCCAAGAACAATATCTTTTCCACTTTTCAGCATAGGATTTCCTAGTACTAGGCCTTCTGGCCTCAAGGATGACATCCAGCATCTGTTTGCTGAGGGATGCTGGTGGTGCATTTAGGGAATAAGCCAGGCTGCAAGGTTTAGGGTTTGCAGCTGTGGATGCAAAATCTGTCCCTCCTGCTGAGACAGCAGGTCAGGTGTGTGATGTAGGTGCCAGGGTGGCACTGCTGTCAGACTGCGTAGAATGTGGGTACCAGTGCTGGCATGGCCAGTCTGGTGCAATAAGGATTGCCCTTGGCCTGTCCTGTTTCATCTTGAGTAGTACTTCTGAGAGGAGGGACAGAGGAGGAAAGGCATACATTGAGACGTTTTCCCATGTAAAGGGTAGGGCGTCCACCTTCCAGGCTCTGTGAGGGTTCCTGGTGCAAAATTTGCTCAATTGGTAGTTTTGGGGGGAAGCAAAAAGGTCCACCTCCAGTGTTCCCCATCTCTGGGTTACAAGTTTGAATGAGTTGGGGTCCAGTAGATTTCCACTCAAGTCGTCTGCCAGTGAATTTTGCTTGCCTGGCAGGAATAGAGCTTGTAGGTGCACTTGGATGCTCAAGGCTGTGTTCCAGAGAGCCATGGCTAACCTGCATAGTGGGTAAGAATGAGTTCTGCCCTGCTTGTTTATGTAACACATAACTGTGGTGTTGTCTGTCTTTATCAGGAGATGTCCTGGAAGGATAAGGTATTTGAAGACTGTCACAGCATTTTGTACAGCTAGCATCTCTTTTTGATTGATATGCAGGGGAATTTGCTCTAGGCTCCATTTGCCTTGAATGCATTTGCCTGCCATGTGAGCGCCCCCCCATCTATAGTCTGATGCGTCTGTTGTTAGGGTTTGGGCGGTGAGGGGTTGAGTGAAAGGAAGTCCCTTGTTGTGGTTGCATGCTTCTGCCCACCAAAGGATCTCTGCTCTTAGACAAGGTATGATAGGAAAAAGAAGTTATGTACTCACCATAACGTTCCATCTGAGTAGTTATACTTCATTTTCTGCAACTTGTGGGTATTCAGATCCGAGCCGGCAACATTTTATCAAGCATCTGCTCCAAGCTCCAAGCTCTCCAAGTTCTTCCCCTTACCCATAATCCCCCACTTCTCCTACCTTCCCTCAGATCGAGTTTGCCACTAACCAAACTATTAGCAACTCAGTAATGTTAACCTAGAACAGGTTCGGGGGAAAGAGGGAGGGACGGTTGCAGAAAATGAAGTATAACTACTCAGATGGAACATTATGGTGAGTACATAACTTCTTTATCTGATGTAGTTAACTTCATTTATTTGCAACCTGTGGGACAGAGTCCCCAGCTACCAAAACTCCTGGGAGGCCCTCATGGATGGATATTCCTGAGCACCGCAGAGCCAAAGGATGCTCTCCCTCTAGAGATCAAATCCAACTTATAATGAGAGATGAATGTATGTGACCTTGCCCAGGTCACTGCTGCACAGATATCATCCAGAGAAACCCTAGACCAAAAAGCAGCAGACGTTGCCATAGATCTGGTGGAATGGGCTTTAATAGGACCAGGTGGGGATAGGTCTTTATCCCTATAGACTTGCAGTATACATTGTGTAATCTACCTGGCTAAGGAGACCTTGGAAATGGCCTTGCCCAAAAAGGGTCTAGAAAAGGACACGAATAATTGGTCAGACTTATGAAATTGCTTAGTCCTGTGTAGATAGAAACAAAGCTGTCTATGAACATCTAGCAGTGCAGCTTATATTCACCCTTGTTCTGGAAATTTGGAAAGAACACAGGCAGATTAATCATCTGGTTAATGTTAGATTCAGAAGCCACTTTCAGTAAGAAAGAAGGGTTTGTGCGAAGCGAAACCCTGTCTTTATGAAAAATCAAGTAGGGGGGGCATGGCAGACAAAGCTTGGATCTCAGAAACCCTTTTAGCCGAAGTAATGGCCACTAAAAAGGCTGTCTTCCAGGACAGAAATTTTAAGTCTACTGATGCTGCTGGTTCAAAAGGGGGTGCCACCAATGCCTGCAGAACTAGAATAAGGTCCCAAGGGGGGACGGAATTCTTAACCGGGGGACGCAAGAGAAAAGTACCTTTTAGAAAGGCCTTGCACAATCTCAAGGAGGCCAGAGCATTCAAATTTTCGCCAATATGAAAATTAGATATGGCTGCCAGTTGTACTTTCACTGTGGAGGAACTAGCCCCTTGTTGAAAAATATATGGCAAAAACTCCAAGACTGCACGAACAAGGGCAGTAAATGGATCTATGTTTCTCAGAGAAGCCCAAATACAGAAGCGTTTCCATTTGCTGCGGTAAACCTTCCTAGTGGAAGCTTTGAGGGATGCTACCAGAATACTCTTTACCGAATATGATAAACCGGGAATCCTAGCGATCAGGGGAATTGGAGCAACCAAGTCGTCAGCGTGAGGGGATGGGATAGGAGATCCGGGCAGGGATCTAGAATCCGTGGAGGAGTTAAGAGCATGAGACGAGAGGAAGGGGAACCACACTTGACGCGGCCAGAATGGGGCAATGAGGATCACTTTGCACCCCAGTCGGTATGCTTTCTGAAGAAACTTCGGAATTAGAGGTAGCGGGGGAAAGGCATACAGTAACCCGGGAGACCAAACATAGACTAGAACGTCTCTGGGGAGTCCCCTGGGGAGGGGATTAGAACGAAGAACTCGCTGCAGTTCGCGTTGGAAGGAGATGCGAAGAGATCGCAGCAAGGGTGACCCCACGCTAGGAAGATCTCCTCCGCTACTGACTGTTTCAGAGACCACTCGTATGGCATTAGAATAGCCAGACTCAATCTGTCCGCTAAAATGTTGGAGCGTCCCGGGATGTGCGTTGCGATCAGAAACAGACTAGTGGAAATCGCCCACTCCTACACTCTCATGGCCTTGCGGCAGAGAGGGTAAGATCTGGTCCCTCCTTGTTTGTTGATGTACCAGACAACGGACATGTTGTCTGACTGAACTGCAATCGTCCCCGGGAGGAGAACAGTGTGAAAGGCTTGCAATGCTACAAGCACTGCCCTCATCTCCAGAACATTGATATGCAATCTGGTCTCGGTTTGGGACCACGTGCCTTGGACTGTCCTTCCCAAAAAGTGCCCACCCCACCCGAGCTGGGAGGCATCTGTGGCCACTGTGGCTTGGGCTTGGGATGTTAAGAATGGGCGACCTGCCAAGATTTCCGGTGATTGGAGCCACCAAAGAAGAGTAGTCTTGCAGGGTTTGCTGATCCATATAGGGTAGTTCATGGGGAGGTCTAATTAAGATCACTGAACTGCCAAGGTCCACTGAAGCACCCTCATGTGAAGGCGCGCAAATGGTAGAATTGAAATTGCTGCTACCATGGAGCCTAGGGCGCGGAGAATGTCGCTCGCCATCGGTGTCCTGGGGCCGAGGATCACTGACACATGGGCCTGTAGGTTTTGGATCCTGTCCTGAGTGAGAAAAACGTGTAGTAGTAGAGTGTCCAACCGTGCCCCTATGAATTCCAAGGTCTGTGTCAGATTTAGGCGGGACTTGGAGATGCTGATGGTGATCCCTAGATTGACTGCAAGATGCATGAAGGAGTCTCTGGCCATGCAAAGTAAACGCTTAGTGGTAGCAGCGAGGAGCCAATCGTCTAGGTAAGGAAACACCTGAATTCCCTGAAGCCTCAGATGAGCCGCTACTACTGCCATAACCTTGGTACACACCCTGGGGGCTGTGGTGAGACCAAAGGGTAGGGCTCTGAACTGGAAATGATTGGCTCCCAGCCAGAAGCGAAGAGATCTCCTGGAGCTTCTGCAAATCTTGATATGGTAGTAAGCGTCCTGGAGGTCTATCGAGCACATACAGTCGCATCCTCTGAGATAAGGTAGGATGGACTGTAAGGTGAACATCCGGAATTTTTGCTTGGCTACCGACAAGTTCAGGGTAGACAGGTCCAATATGGGTCTGAGGTCCCCCGTCTTTTTTGGCACTAAAAAGAACCTGGAGTAAACGCCTAATCTGGACTGATCTGGGGGGACCAATTCAATGGCCCGATTGTAAAGCAGCTTTGAAATTTCGTGCTTAGCGGCCTCCCTTTCAGTGGGTGGGACATCCGTGAGGCGCTTTGATTGTACAGGTGGGGTGATGAACGGGATGGAGTATCCTCTGGATATTATTTGGAGCACCCAACGGTCTGTCGTGATGGACTCCCAAGCCGTCAGGTGCAATGACAATTTTCCCCTGACTGTCTCCAGAGTGGGACAGTTGGGTAACCCCTCAGGGTTGCTGCGCGGGTTAGTCCAAGAAGGTCTCCCTCGACCCAAAGTTCCTCAGACCCCCTCTGCCTCTGGGGCGGCATCCGTCTTGTCCCCCTCTGCCTCTAGGGGACGAGTTATCCTGAGTGTCGCGGGAAAACTGGGATTTTCTGAACCACAACTTCTTCTGCCCACTCTGATTCCTAGAAAAGGATCTTTGAGGGCTAGAGAAGCGGACTACGACGGCAGACAGAGTCTTTCCGTCCTTCTCGCTCTGGACTAAGGTGTCACGAACTGTCTTCCCAAAAAGAGAGGAACCGTCAAAGGGAGCATTCGTGAAAGACGCTTTGAAGGGATCCGTGAATCGACAGAGTCTGAGCCAGGAGTGCCGCCTCATAGCTACGCCAGTCCCAGCTGCTCTAGCTGCTCCTTCCATGGCATGGGAAAGAAGACACATGGACGTGTTAGAAATGGATTTCAGAGTCGACATTTTCACTGAGTACAGCCGCTTGTCCTCTGGCAACAAGGACTCTGGGCAGGAATTCCGTGACCAGGTCTCACTGGAGTCAAATGAAGTGTGCCAAATAATTCAGCGCTCATATGGAAAATGTCGCTGAAGAAAACACTCGCTTCCCAAAGCAGTCCACCGCCCTAGACTCTTTGTCCGGAGGGTGGACCGAAGAACCCTGAGACCGATGGTCGGATCGGGAAGGAAAGATAGGATGGAAGAAGGGCATAGAGGTCCCCTCTCTGGCCGGAGAGGGGCCTGGCAAGACTCCCATTTGTATTTGGGTCCAAATTAATCTACGCATCATCCTGTCCACGTCAAACTCTGATAGACTCAGAGCTGACCACGAGGAGGTGACCGACTCGGATCTGGCCCTATGAGATGACCTCAAAGAAGTCCTCCAATCCAAGGGCACCATCGGCTCTGGGGAGAACCTCGGGAATGGAGCCGAGGAGAAGTGGGTCCTAACAACTTTCATAGGTGGACTGGGAAAGGCTCCCGCTCAGGAGATCGCTTGCAGTGCCTCTCTACCCTTTTCTCTCTCTCCTCTCTACCCTTTTCTCTCTCTCTTTTTTTGTCCTTATTTGCAGCTTTTGTCCCCGCCTTAGCGGGAGGCTGAGTCCCAGCCTGAGGGGGGTTGGTCGGCTACAGGAGCTGATGTCGAGGCCGTCGTCTCCAAGGCAGAAACTAGTAGCAGGCCCTTGGCTACCAGTTTCAACTTCCTTTCTTTAAGGGCTCTGGGATTGAACCCTGCAGACACAGCACATGGCAAACTAAGATGGGGAATGCCAAGGCAAATAACACACAGAGTGTGACCATCAGCCGGTGAAAGCTTGTGCCACATTCTGTGCATTTCTTGAACATTGGTTTAGGCTGGTCAGCCATAATACACTCCACTGAGCCAAATGCTAAACTAGACACATGCACACTCAGGGGTTGGCTAGGTCTACTCTATTCAAGAAAGAAACACAAACTTTCTAACTACTATTTTTTTTTTTTTTTTTTTTAACAAACCGACAACAACACGAAGGGGAGGAAGGGCTATCACAAACAACTACTCTCACACACTAACTAAAGAATCAAAAGTTCCACTTACACTACCCAACTTGGAGCTATAGAGACCACGATGAGTACACATGACGTGGCAAACAAGATCTGAGGGAAGGTAGGAGAGGTGAGGGATTATGGGTAAGGGGAGGAGCTTGGAGCAAATGCTTGATAAAATGTTGCCGGCTCTGATCCGATATGGATCCGAATACCCACAGGTTGCAGGTAAATGAAGTTAACTACTTCAGATTCACTGTTTCCAGGTCCTGAGAATGTTGACACCAGAGACTTTTTAAGTACTATTGAAGTTTTCTCATATATAATCTTGCATATGAAATCAGCAAAATGCATGAGGCCATGAACCCTAGGGCTTGCAGTATTTTCCTTGCAGATAGCTGGGTTTTGTTGGCCATTAGTTTGAAATAGTTTGTCAAATGGACCTGCTTTTCTGGAGTGAGGAATGCCATCTGGGAAGTTGTGTTCAAGCTTGCTCCCAGGAATACAATTTGTTGGCTGGGCAACAGTTGTGATTTCTTTTCGTTGATGGTGTATCCCAGTGAAGTTAGAAGTCCTTTTACAAATGCCAGGTGCTGAAGTAGCAATTCCTGACTGTCCGCCTGAATCAGGCAATGGTCCAAGTATGGGTAGATTTGAATATTTCTCTGCCTGAAGTATGCAATGGCTGGAGCCAGGCGTTTTGTGAATACTCTGGACACAGTAGATAAGCCAAAGGGAAGTGCAGAGAACTGATAGTGCATACAGCCAGCCCTGAAACGTAGAGATTTCCTGCAAGACTCCCTTATGGGGATGTGCAGATAAGCTTCTTTTAAGTCTAGGGTGATTAACAAGGCATCCTTGGCTAGCATAGGAAGAAGCTGTTGCAGTGTAAGCATTTTGAATTTTGGGACTACCAGAAAGGTGTTGATAATTGATAGATCCAGGATAGGGCGCCAAGAGCCCTCTTTTCTGGGCACCAGGAACAGTCTGGAGTAGAAACCTTATCCCCTTTGTTCTACTGGAACAGGTTAAATAGCCCTGATATGGAAAAGGGAACGTACTTGCTTTTGAGCCTCTGCCCACTGGTTTGGAAGAAGGTCTGGCAACCCGCTTGGAGTTGGCAGTGAGTGGAATTAGAATCTTTATCCCTGGGATACAATGTTTAGAACCCATCGGTCCTGAGTAATGGACATCCAGTTTTTTACATGAAGGACAAGTTTCCCTCCTAGGGGCGCAAGTACTTGGGCATGGCTGGGAAGGAGAATAGGAAAGTCATTGTGAACTTTTTCCATAAGGGGTGGCTTACCACTCCCTGGTTTTGAGGTGGAAACACTCCCATTATTTAGATCTCTGCATACCCTGAGACTGTAGTCTTGTGGTCTGTTTCCCCTGGGTTTGGACTGAGAAGGCCTGAGAGGGACTGGAAAGGAACAGTTTTTTGAAGGTCAGTGCCTACTGAATCTAGGTGGCTGCACCTGTAAGAAATATTTGACGGTTTGCATAGATTAAGAACTTCTTCTGCTTTTGGGCCAAACAAATGCTCCTGATTTAATGGAGCATCTAGTAATTTTGCTTTGACATGGACAGGCAAGACTTGTTCCTTTAGCCAAGCATGCCTTCTCAGTACAGACCCAGTGACAAGAGCCCTGCAAGATGCTTCTAAGGCATCAAACCCACACTGCAAAGTATGTTTACTAACTTGGTTTGCAGACTGCATTAACTCTTGTAATTCTTTATTTACTTCACAATCTGGAAGTAACACCATTTATTGTTTAATTAGTTCCATAATATGTTGCTGGTACTTCAACATGTGAAACTGGCAATTCAAAGCCCTGATGGCAAGAGTTGCAGAGATATATACTTTCTTACCCCTTCTGTCTAAAGCTCTAGAATCCCTGTCTGAAGGGGTAGGGTTTTTGGCTGTAGTAGCCTTAATGCCTTTAGGTCCCTGGGAAATGGTCACTGGATCCGCAGTAGAATTCTTAAAGAGAAATTTGTGAGAGTCAGGTACTCTGTAGTATCTGTCAGGTTTTCTAGGAGGTGGTAAGGTGTCAGGAGTAAGACTGGACTCCAAGAACACATCATCTACAATATCCAGGACAGGGGGTATAGCTAGAGGCCTGTGCTGAGGCAAATCTAAAAATTCCCCGAGTCTCTTTTTGGGCTGAGGATACTCTAAAGTAGCGGGCGTCAGGGGCTGCGAAAGCGCCTCACTGAGGGCCGGCGAACCGGCGACTTGCTTAGGAGAAGCTTTGTCGTCGGTTTTGGACCTCGGTTGCCTGTCTTTTTCTTTTCGTTTTTTGTGAACTCCGGTAGTCAGATGGCTATCCAACGATATTGTATAATTACATCTTCGCCCAAAATAGCTTAATGCAAAATCATACTGATGCTTAATAGTGTGTTGGTTAAATCTAGCACAGAACCGACAACTAGCAACGTCGTGGTCAGGGCCTAGGCAAGGAATACAATAAGAATGAAAGTCCTTATGAGGTATTTGCTTCCCACAAGAAATACAATTATTAACTTTTTCTGACATCGGTCTGGAGCAAGAAAAAAAGTTTCCCCAACAGGTTACTTAGCTTTTAATGAAGACTTCTGATCTGAAACTCGACACGAAAATCTCAGGAGTCGGCCGACCGGCACTTGTGAACTGCTTCTGCTTCGGGCACTGCGTGGCAAGAAAGACTAAATAAAATGGCGTCGGCTGCAACTTTTATACCCCTGATGACCTGACATCAGGGAAGAGGCAACAGCAACTGACATAGGACCCAAGACTTTGGAATTCAGGCCGACTGAGGGCAACCTGCCAGCAGAATAACCCAAATGTAATGACTGCAACAGTGAAACACGAAGAACATCTAAAAATTCCCTGAGTCTCTTTCTGGACTGAGGATAGTCCTGGCATTCCCACCGGAAATGCTCTCTTAAGGTATGCAAGGTTTCACCAACGAAAAATCCTCTGGAAGGGAGGCAGAGGGAATGGATTCCTCTGCATCTGAGTCCTCATAGGTAGATAAGGGTATGTCCTGGTAATCAGAAGGGTCAGAGTCATCAGACTCCTGGCCTGTAGGATCAGAAGGAAATTCAATTCTTTGTCTTTTGGCAGGGGAAGGCTGGCTTCCCCTAATTAGAGTAATAAGGTCTTTAGCCATTCTAAGCATTTGTTTTTGTGGCATGGAAGCTTGAGTATGCACTTTGGACGTCGGTTTTCTAGGCATAGTGTGAACTCTGGGCCTGAGAAACTCGGTAGTTTTAGTTGGAAATGAAGTTGTCAGTTTAATATGAATATCTGTAGGTCGGAATACACCCTCAGAAGCCTGTGACTGCACAGCAGCTCCAGACCCATCCAAGGTATAGACATCCGCAGGTTCCATAGTCGAAGAAGCATCTCGCGAGATACCGGACTCCAAATGGGTCTCAGCAGAGGCCTGCAAATCTGTAGAAGCAGGCATCAGGGGCTGCAAAGGCGCCTCACTGAGAAATGCCGGACTGGCGACTAGCTTAGCGGAAACATCGCCGGCAGTTTTTGACCTATGCAGTCTGTCTCTGTCTTTGTGCTTTTTCAAAAGATCGGTAGTCGGATGGCTTACTGAAGCCATTTTGGAATACGGAAAAACAGCCCGATGACGAATGGTTCAGGCGTTATACAAGGCACAAAACCGACAGCGAGGGACGTCGTGGTCTGGGCCTAAACAGGTGACGCAGTAAGAATGAAAATCTCTGTGAGGTATTTGCATTCAACAGGCAAGACAATTGTTAATTTTTTCTGACATCAGTTAGAGCAAGAAAAAGAATCCCCAACGGGGTACCTAGCTTTAGAAGACGTCAGGTCTGAAACTCGAAAAAAAACAAAAATTTCAGGTAGCGGCCAACAGACACTTGCAAACTGCTTCTGGCTCCTTCTTGGCAAGAAAGACTTATGTAATGGCATCGGCTGCATGTTTTATACCCCTGACATCATGGAAGTGGCAACAGCGACCGACACAGAAATCCCAAGACTCTGGTATTCGGGCCGACTGATGCTACCTGCAGGCAGATAACCCAAGTGTGATGACTGCAGCAGTGAAACACGAAGAACATCAGCTATTTTACCAATCACTGATGTCAGTTATCTTTTTTTCCCATCTTGGTATCATTCAAGATAAAATAAGGATTCCTCTTAGAATCAGTGTCTTTCCTGCATCTGTAACATGCATGGAAAGTTTGGACATATCTCTCTGTATGTCCCTCAGGGTTTTAAACCTCAACTTGTTTACTCCCACATGTACTACTACAATGTGGTAGTCAGGCTTGTCAAGAATTAGGATCCTGCGAGCCCTTGTAATCTAAAAGATGTGCCCGACTGAAAGACTGTTACCATCTCCTTGTCCAGCCTTGTAGTGGCAGATTTGGAGTGTTCATACTCAAGGTGACACTTCATGGGAGGTATGAATACAAAACATCCTGTGGACTTAAAGTATAATGCTTTACATCTGTATAAAATTTTTAATATGTGCCAATTTAAGAAAAGGTCACTAGCTACTTTGAAACGGCTTCACAAAGCATTACAAAATTCTATCCCTTTTCTAGGTCTTGGTGAAGCATTGTTAGGACCAGTCTCCGGGACTCCTGGATCCATATCTTTCCTCCTCCTAAGTTGGATAGACTTTGCTAATCAACCCATATAGCCCAAAGACTGCTGCAGCACTGAGAATGACCAACATAGTACAGTTGTGTAAGTTGCACTTACTCATAACAGTAGATCTTGAGTTCCTCGCTGCTGCAGTAGCCGCACACACCCTCTATCCTCCTATTCTTGTACATAGCTCTAGTTGGGATATAAAGTAGGGCTGTGCTTGTTTCTAGTTTACATGCTTATTGTTATTATTGGTTATTTGATTTAGGATAGTTAGGCTATTCTCTCAATTTATGGACAAGAAAATCCTGAAAAAAAAAATCTGTCGGCTTACTTCCTACCTTGGGATTAGACAATCAGCAGTCACATTGAAGGTGTTTGTGTGAGGGGGATCCACAGCTTTTTGAAATTGGCCAGTTGAAAACAAGCCTTAATGCTACTGCAGCAGTGGGGATGAACATCTTACTACACAAGCAGTTAGTAACTTCAACATGTAAGCCAAACTATCAGCCACTTTTACAGTATTTTTTGAAACGTATTTAACCATACCTCTCAACTGCAAACACTGAAAAAGGAACAAAGGCCCTTGAAAAGTAGACACTTCCAGCCATGAATCTAGACATCTAATTAGCATAAAATCTGAATATAAATTCCACATAACTCATCCTGTTTCTGGTAGGAATGTGGGATATTACTCAGAAACAGGAGTTTAAAAATGGCGTAACAAAGTAATGAAAAAAATATAAATAAACACATTACCAAAGAAACACTGTAAAATCTGCAGACTTTAATGAAACTGTATTGCAAAATTATTTTTGCTTTTGAAAAAAGGGAGCTGTAACATGTGTGACCTCTTTTTTTAAATTATTGTTGCCACTAGTATGTTAGTCATGTAATGTTGTTTTGTTTACAAGCTTCAAAAATCACGTGTAATGGTGGGGGAAGGGGGCAGGTACATCATATGTACAGAAGTAAATCAGTCCTGAAAATAGGAATGTTCCCCCAAAACAGGGAAAGTTGAGAGGTCTGTATTTAACCACTGCAGGTATAAGTTCTGGAAAGACTTGAAATGCAATCAAAGAAGATGATACATATATTTTTTTAAGATTAACATAGGAGGAGGAAGAAGCTCCCAGATCAGAGAAGAAAGAAAACTTTGGGGTTTGGAGGTTTTGGGACAGGCAGAAAATGAGTCAGAGGGACCACTGATTCAGGCTGGACAGACAACTCCTGAGGGTGCATCTCACCGAGGAGTTGTTGCGATATATATATATATATATATATATATATATATATATATATATATATATATATATATATGTTTTAATTGTTGCCTGGCTGAACTCCTTGGGAAGGGAACACCTTTAGGGAATGTGGTCATTACCCCAAAACTCCAAGCATACTTGGTGTTCCTGTCAGCAAGAGGAATATTCTGGCTACAACCTTAGATGATGCTGTTAACTCCTTCAACTCCACCTTCTTAGACATACTTAACTGCCATGCACCACCTAGAACTATTAGAGTAAAATCAATCTACATACCCTGGCTAAGTAAAGAATGCAGATCCCTTCTCAAAGCTAGAGATAAGGCCTGGGAACAGTTCTGCCAAAACAAAACCCAGCTAACAAGACAAACATTCCTAGAACTTCATAATAAAGCTAAGAAACTAGCAAAATGGGATAAAATCAATTACTATCACAATATTCAGAAAAAAATCAAAACAACCCACAAAAGTTCTGGGCTGTGGTTAACAACATATTACAGCCAGGCAAGTCAGCTACTCCCACTCCAACGACACCCAGCAGTAATGATAATGTAGCAACCCAGTTTAATAAATACTTTACAGAAACAATTCAAGCCCTCACAAATTCTGAAAGCACCTACAAATACAATGATCCTTTCTCAAACCAATACAGCACCCACACACAAACAACCTCCAAACAGTTTATATTTCAACCAGTATCTATTGATACTATGAGAAAAATACTCAAAAAGCTGAAACCAACTACCCTGGCTGCAGACAGCCTTCCTGCTGACTTCCTACAAATTTCAGCAGAAGGTATGGCCTACCCAGTAGCCATACTCATTAACAGATCCATCTCTGAGAGCCTGATTCCTGCTATTTGGAAAACATCCCATATTCTACCATTACATAAGGGAGGTAACTCCACATAACTAAAACTATCGCCCTATTGCCATCCTATCCCCCTATCTAAAATCCTAGAAAGAGTTGTTCATTCACAACTTATGGATTACTTCACAAACATAATTTGCTTTCTAACACTCAACATGGTTTTTGCCCCTCTCACAGTATCACCACTGCTCTCATGTCCTTGAGCAGCACAGTGAACCAATTTAGGAATAATGAACGATTTGTATCTGCCATATTCCTAGACCTATCAAAGGCCTTTGATATGGTCAATCACACTAAACTGATCAATGCGCTCTCCTCCCTGAACCTCAATCCCTCCTCTATCACCTGGTTCCAAAATTACCTAGCAGGACGTCAACAGGCCATCTGCTGGCGACAGCACCTCTCCCCACTTCTCCCTGTTACCTTAGGAGTCCGACAAGGTTCCATCCTTGGACCCTTTCTATTCTCTCTTTTCACCAACCAACTCCACACCTTAAGCCACTTGTTGTTGTGTCTTTCGGCTTTTCCCGGTTAGGGGTCGCCACAGCGGAACTCCGGTCCACTAATGATTGGCAGTAGATTTTTACGTGCTGACTTGCCGGGCCTAACGCACAACCTTCAACGAAGGAGCGTCCATTCATGCATGTCGCCACAGCACCACCACCACAGTTTTCCACACCTTAAGCCACTATGGTTCAATATGCAGACGATTCAACCTTGATATGCTCAGCCTCTTCGCTACAATCACTCCTCAACAAGACCTAAGACTCCCTTCTATCTGCCAAAACATGTCTCACAAACGCTCAGTTCATTCTTAATCCCAACAAAGCAAAGCTTCTTCTCTTCCACCCAGGTAAAACACCCTCCCCATCCCCCTTCCCCATCCTTCAACATCTTATCAAAAAATAAAACCATCATCACCCTAACAATCCACACCAAACTGCTAGATATAAAAATCGACAAGAACTTGAAATTTGATATCCATATTGCCCAGTCCATTAAAAAAGTCCACAAAAAACTAGGCCTCCTTTACATGAACAAAAATTCCTTACAAGCAGCACTAAAACCATTATAGCTCACACACACACCTCTTGACTACTCTATTATATGTCTCTCCATTACTTACAAACCTCAGAAAACTGACCTTGCCAAACTACAAACTTGCTACAATAAAATTGCCAAATTTGCCAAAGATGCCCCATATAGGTCACATCACTGTAATTCTCTCAAACAACTAAAATGGCTTGAACTTCCTCAACTGCTACACTTTAATCAACTGACCTTTGCCCACAAAGTCCTCTATCAATCAGATAAAAATTCTTCTCTCCAAAAACTATTAAACCCTCCTTGAAATCACCAAAGCAGACAATGCAGCTGGTGAATCACTTTTCTGAAATTATATCCCAAAAGTATGGAATAAACTGCCAACCTCACTTGCTTCTAACTGCTCTTTTTCTCAATTTAAAAAACTCCTAAAAACACATCTCACAAATACCTGGCCCTGTCCCTGCAACTCTCCAGGATAACAGACTCCCCTGCCCCTGTAACCAGACATTCATTCTGAACTTTTGCTTTGCCTCCATAACTAGAATTTCCTTTCGAATTTCATTTAACAGTATTTATTGCAAGGAATAACTTATTTTCTCCATCACTGACTTGTCACTACTGTGTTGTAATTGGAAATGTCATTGAATTACTATTGCAAATTTGTAACTGCATTTGCAAATTATTCATTTCTCATGAGATGTACATGACAATTGTCTGTAAATTGGTTTTGTGAGAACTGTTATTACTTCTTCTATGTATTTTTCTTTGTAATCTAGAACTTTTCTCTCAGAGCATCTGCTGAAAAAGGACGTTGTCCAGTCTGAGTTTCCCGGTAAACAAATATAAAATAAAATAAAGAACCAGACCATTTAGAAGTTTGGGGGAAGAGAAAAAAAGCCTAGGTCCAAGAAAAGAGAAAGCTGACAAGAAATGGAAGTATGCCATAAAGACTGAAAACCACAAAAGATCAAATAAGTCAAAACAATTTTTTTTTACTCAAAAACACTAAACTTTTTAGTTGCTCTGATCCAAAGTGGCATGGGACTATTTTTCCACCACCTTTACACTAAGTGCTAGGACAAGAAAAGAGGAAGATTTCTTGGCAGCCTGGGAAAATGTTACCTGCCAAGTACTCCTGAAACCTACAGCAATAATCCTGATTATTACAGAAGCTGGAACTCCTCCTCCTACTGAGGTAGACTTTTTCTGAGGGACAACAAATCTTCTTGAAATTCTTTTTAATAGGCATACATTAATTTTATTACCATGATTCTAAGTGAAGTTTTTCTCCACAGTTCTCTACTGAAAATATATTTTTCTAGATGGACAATCTGATCAACAGCTGCACATAACAAAGTCAACTGTTTATACATTTTACTGTTTTCTCCATGAACTGTAAAAACTATGGCAGCTTCTCAGAAATGGCACCAGCGCGCACCTTAAAGACAGGGAGACTTCAACATGTCTGTACTTTCACCACAGTAAAGTCACAAAAATCAGTGTGTAACAATGCACTAACATGGGAGTTCTTTAAAGACTGTTCAGGAAGTGTTTTTACTGTCACACGTGTGACTGTATGTTGTAGTTAGACTAACTGCCTGTAATGAAATATTATGCCAGTTAAAGAGAACACATCTGTAGGCAAAAGCAAACACGGTATTTTTACTTCAATGAAAAAATGCATTACTCTTCTATAGACGTCTTTTCTAAGCACAGGTTAATTTTAAAAACTGATCTGTGATGCATCTGATCACCTTACTGCTGCTGTGCTCAATTGTTTTCATATTCATTTTAATCCTTTGCTTTTAACATGCAGAAATATTTCAGAAATGCTGCCCATTCACCCAAAATGCTTACACATACTAATCTGCTCCACAGAGCTAATGAAATAGATGACAACCATATCCTACTGCTTGCTTAACTTAGAACAGAAACGGAATGATTTAATTACATAACAGAATAGTAAATATTTAGCATGCACATTGGTTTGTTTACAAGCGGAAAGTGGATTTTGTCATTCAGACCACGTAACTCAAACAGCCGTTTGTTTCATTCTCTTCTCCATCTTTCATTCTAGCTTCTCTAGGACTGAAAAAAAGCATCAAAAACATTAAACTAAAGCTTTCATTCCACATAAAAATGGACTTCTGCATAAAAAGAAAAACTTGTTTTTCTTTGTGATCAAAAAAGGATAGTTGGCTAATTAAAATTTACACCTTCTAGCAAATCTTGACAGGCTGAAAATGTGTGAACGAGCAAAGCAAAGTAAATAATATGCTGTCTTTTTAAAGGACGGCTTAGTTATTTATACCAGTCCCAGGTGGAGATGCACCTCTCTGCACCAACGATACAAAGAGGAACTCCTCTTACCCACCTAACTGACTTACCCTGCTGGCAGTTGATTTAACAGGAAGTCTGTCGCAGTTGTCAGTTTAACCAAAGAAGACATGTGATCTCTCTGTGGTAGAAACAACCACTGGTATATCAAACTGTGTGTGTCTAGAATATATGAAACTTAAAATGCATGAAAACCACATAAAATATCACCACAATTATTTCAACAGAACTTACCATTTTAAGGTACTCTCCACCACAGAACAGATGGGTGGAAGAGAAAAATAATGCAAAGATTATTTAAGCCTATAAGTAATTGCTAAAAAAGGGCGCTGTTCTCTCTGACTCTGCAGTACCATGCATTCATTTATCCATAATGAGAGTAACTAATAAATGCAGCAATATAAATGTCTAGCATGTCACACTATGCCTAAAAAAAAAACAACTCAGTTTCAGATAGGCATCTGTGTTATAAAGCACCAATCATAAGAAACTAAAACAGGTTCTGTGTAGGACAGTCCGAATTGGCCAAGAAAATATTTCCCACAAACGTCTGCTCCATTGTGCACAAATCTGTGAGTGTAACCAAATTTACCAAGGACTGATTATATACCCGGGCACTTGAGGAACCAATAAGGGAGGGTGGGAGTGAACGGCCAATGCCAACGCACCCAACATGAAGGAGAGGTAGCCCACCTCACTGCATGGGCATCTTCTATTGGAGGCAGGAGATCCAGCATGCAGGAAACAGGGACAAGGCATCTGCATCCACCAAGATGTGTAAAATGTAGTAGCCACACTAAGCAGGTGCACAGAAGCATGTGTGGGTCTCAGGGGCAATTGTGGGAGAATGTGGATGTCAAGCTGCTGTGAGCAACAGCATGTAAGCCAGTAGAAGCACAAAGCAACTATCTATGGCTACCTGCATGTCAGCCTCCTCACCACTTATTTCTCACCCTAAGCCACTGGCTGCCTGAGTGGGTTAGTCCATCATTGTTTAATTTCCAGTGGAAAACAAGAACTCTCCTTACAGGATCAAGGGCCTGCAAGAAATGCACTTGTGGTGAGGAGGACATAAGCAACACAGAAAATGAGGGCAGCTGGTGGTTAGCATGTGCAAGGGCAAAAGACATCAAGAAAAAAATATTTATAAAAAAAAAAAAATTCAACAATGGATTGCCCATTAACCATCTGTAGCCTGCTTTGACATTCAACCATTTAATTCAATCAATCCATTTTCAAAACCTATTTAATCCTATTTAGGATCTCAGGGATGTGAGAGTCTAAGCAGTGGGCATAAGGCATGGAACCAGGACTGGATGGGATGCCACCCCATCAGTGAACTCACAAATGATATACACACTATACGCACCTAAGGGCAATTTTGGATGATAATTAATTCACTTATTAGGATGTCTCTTTGGGACATTTTAGATGTGGGAGAAACCAAATGGCCTGGTGAAAAGCTGTGCACACACTCATGGGGAGGACATGAAAACTCTAACAAAGCACACAAGCTACAAATTGACTGAGTTGAGGTTCTTGTGAATTGCTTCTTATGCTTTTTTCAAAAAAACAATAACAATTACTTGAAAAAATAAACACACATAACTAATACTGAAACTTAAAAGCCCTGACAAATGTAGGTTCCTTGTTCCTGTCTTGTACAAAAACTGTGCATCTTTATCACATTTCAGCACAGAATCTTGCAAATGTAAAATGGTCCTATATGCTTAAAATATTCACATCCATGCAAAATTAGAGAGCAAACTTTACCATATTTTGAAGTGATGTGTTATTCACATTCAGTATTCCTATGCTTCCCTCAGATTTTTTACTTGTATCCCTCTTTCAGAATTTACAGCTCCATATCATAAATAAAATGTCTCTTCTACATTCTAGAATTAAGAATGTACATTCACCTCCTTTCACAACATTTACTAAACTGGACAAACCACCTAATGCAAACCTTGCACACGTTCCTTCTCTGAAACTGTGTATTCAGCTATGTGCGTTGTTGAAGTTAGCAGCTTTACATTCTCCATGTTTATCCAGATGACCTCCGCGCTCCTGTAAATTGCTCTGATGATACTGGACACTTATGCAACACTCCAGTCTTTTAATTTATATGGATTTGTTGCTCCATTGTATTGTAAAGTTAAGGACTTTAACTTTAAAACAATCATGATCATACATCACAAAAACAGCAGCTCTAGAACCAAGGTCAATGGAAAGTTAGTTACCTTCCCCACCTGACCATCTAACATCTATTTTGCAAACTTATATTCTGTGTACTGTTTTTACTCTTGTACAGTCCTACTGACTGTATTACATTTACAGCTACTTGATTCTCTCTGCAAATGTAATTGTACAGATCTATTGATTGTATTATATTATATCTACTACTACTTGTTGGTATTGTTCTACTGTGGAGGCTTACCCCTGGGTCTCCACTTGTTAAAAGGACCTTGTTTTTGATTTTTTACTGTTTTTAGATGTTGTAAAATAATTCTATTGTACTAATGTTACTATGTTTCTGTATTGTCATATATTACTTTGAAGCTTTTCTCCTCAGGTCTCCACTGAAAATGAGCCACTGATCCAGACGGACATAACCAGTCAACAAATGTAATAAATTGTTGTTCTTTCAGCTTTTCCCAGTTAGGGGTCACCACAGCAGAACTCCGGTCCGCTAATGATTGGCAGTAGATTTTTACGGTGCAAAGGTGCCAGTTCAATGCCCAACCTTCAACAAAGGCACGCCCATTCACGCATGTCTTTCGAACGCCACTCGACCGTGGGGAGGACATGCAGACTCCACACAGAAGGCGCTCCAGCCGAGAATCAAACGGGAGAACCTCTTACTGTGAGGCAACAACGCTACCGCTGCACCAAATAAATATTTGCTCAGAGCTGTGCAACGCCAAAGCCACAAGTTCTAACTCTAAAGTGCCTTCCTTGCCAGAAGCTAAATTATCTGCTACCCCTCAGTACTCTGTAGAAAGGAATATCATGGCCAAACACCTTGCAGCATTGCACTGAAAGCTGCAATGACTGCAGAGAGAGGTCATAATTCATGCAGAAGTGAAAGGCTGGTAAAAGGCTAAATACTGCAACATTCAAAAAACTGATGCCCACCTATCCAGTACAAGCTGCTTAAACTATGGAATATAGGAGAGTTGCATGCTGACATTATAAACAGCCTTCCTGTACTGCAGAAGTGACATGTGTGAAGTGGGCACAAGTCAGTTAAAGACATGGCTGAAGGAACAACAATGAAAGGAAGGGTGCAAGAAGAGAGTCATGCCTTACAGTTAAAGTGGCTTGCTTAAACTAGAATGTGATGAATCAATGGTAAATATTTCCACAGGCTAAAAATCAGAATACCATGATTAAATATCAAATAATGAAAAAATGTGCATCAATTGGCATACACTTCCAAAAATTCTGGTTATGCCCCTCTTATCTTTAAAGATATACCAGCAGATGCATGACTTGTTAACTGACTTGTTAAGAATTGTGTAATATGTAGAAATGAACCCACATATAGAAAACAATATGCTATTCACAATGTGTTTACTTAATTATTAGGTAACACTGCAGGCATGTGTATAAAAAAGTCCCTGTATGAAAGTCTGATTCGTAAAAGAAATGCAAAAGTAAAACTAGATAAGGGAACTGCTTAGTGTGCTTTGTAATGTGTATTTCTTTCTTTTTTTTTGTCCATATACACATACACTACTCTTTACTGAATGCAGCAAAAATGACTTAGAAAAGACACTATGACAAATGTGTTAATTCAGTGAGATGCGTGTTGTGTTTTAGAGCACAGCACTAACAGCACTGTCTAGCTGTCTAAAACACAAGTTGCACGAGTACATAAACAGCTACATCATAATGTGCATCCAATTTCTCTATAGAAAAAAATACTACTTCACTTAAACTTGTAACTAATCCTAGTAATCTCTGTGATATCTTATGGGATTAAATTTAAGAGCAGAAAGATTTAATTTAAAGGTATATCTAGCCACATTCTATGAAGGACAGTATGCAACCATTATATAGACTTTTGAATATCACTACTCCTTTCTGAATACCTCCATAATTAAATAATGCATACAGAGTTGTGGTCTGAACAGATATTAAAGCACACTGAGAATGTTGCCTTGTGTGCCTGAGATTAATAAAATGTTAAGTTACATTGTACAGATATATTTCCTCTGCCCAAGGTGAATATGGTTTTGAAACAGTGAAAAAAATAGGTTGGTTTGTATTTGAGGTAGAATTTGTTTATTTTTACTTCCAAAAAGCAGTACTTTGGAAGTTTTATGTCAAAATATCAGGAAGTACAAAAGTTTCCTAAGCAGGCTTTGAGTACAAAGTAAAACCAGCAGAGGACTGGAATCCCCCAAACTGCTTTCCTTGACAGAAAAAAAAAACACTGCACCCCAAACTTATATGCATCAGCTTCACTGTTGCACCAACTCGAAGAAGGGGAAATTCCCCCCAAAAGGGCATCACTGCCGGCACAACTTGTTGACAGTAAATTCCTATGGAGAAACTGGATCCTCAGCAGGTTGAAATCTGGGAAAATGATAAATGATGCCAAAGAATTCAGTCTTGGTCCCCCTAAGCAGAAGGTAATGTTACAACTGCAAAGTGAACGATCATGGTGTTCTCTTTAATATTTTCATTTTATTTTGTTTATGTTTGTTTACCATGGTACAGCACTAATCAATGACCATTTTCAGACACAGCCAGGGTGAGTACATCAGAGTGAATATTAAAAACGAGAAAAAATACAGTAAGACAGACATACAACTGCCACAAATAGATGAAAACAGAGTTAAAATTAATACACGATAGGTATGAAGCAATAATATGCAGTTTTAAAGCAATAACACACATTGTTTCTGCCCTCCTCCTAGTGTCCCAGCATGTCAGAATAAAGTGGCAAAGAAAGAATTCTTAAACCTCCTAGACAAGAGTCCTCCAGTATAAAACACCAAGCAACTGAAGAAACCAAATGCTGCACCACGCATTCTCGCTAGAGAAATACATTTTTTATATTGGTCTTTGTGGTCCTCCAGTAGGTGCCACCTGACCAGAAAGGCTCCATGTTTTACTCCATGCTCCTTTTGGTACCAAAAAAAATACACTGGACCTTAGACTAGTTTCAGACTTAAGTGAATTAAATGTTTTAATGCCAACTGAAATCCTTAAGATCTTGCACTGTCAGTCTTTCTGCTTCTAGAAGGAGGTGGCCGCATATGCTGTTTGGTCTCACCTCAGCATCAGGGCATTTATCAAATGCATACTGGTGGCAGCAGTTCTCCTGTGACTGCAAACAGGAAAGGTATTCCCATACTTGAATAACTGACTTCTAGTTGACTCATCAATTCAGAAACTGGAAATTATTATGGAGTCTTAGATAACATTTTTCCTTTTTCTGGGACTAGCTCTGAGTCCATTGAAGTCAGAGATATGAAGTACACAGCTGCTCACATTCATAGTCTGCTGTCTGGGTTCAAAATTGTGCATAGAATAACTCCCCAGAGACAGAGGATCTCAATATCTCCATGCCAAGGTGTCATCTCTTCTTTTACTTGCAAGGACTGCAGTGCATGTTTATCTCAGGATGCGGAATCTCTTAGTGGCTGCCATCTCCATAGTTCTCCTGCCAAACAGTTCACAAGAGTTATTCAGTTCATTGTTTGGCCCTATGGTCTCAGAATAGGAACTCACCAGTTCTGCATTTCCCAGGTGTCTAGATGTCAGTTATTATGGTGGATGGATCTCATCAATTTCTCCTTAAGCCATCCTTTCTGCCTACCCCCTTCCATAGCAACAGTTACAATGTGTGCATCAGCATTAGGGCGGGGAGTGGGATAAAGCATTTCAGTGGGTAGACAATTCAAGGTATCTGGATATCTTCTATGTTATCCCTTCATATTAGCTTACCGGCACAGAGAGCAGTCCTCTTGAACATCCAGGTCTTCCAGGACTCCCTCCTGAGTGAGTTCTCATCATACAGTCAGACAGCACGAACAGCTGTATACCATATCAACAAGTGGAGGAAACTCGTTTGCACCTTTTACGGAAGGAAGCTATGAGATTTTCAGATTGAGAGATGCCCATTAACTGCTTCCTACTTGCTATCCACATTCCACAAGTGTCCGGTTCACTGGAGGATAACACTCTGCAGATGACCGTTTCTACTTCGTGAATGGCCCTTTAACCCTTCTGTAGCTCAAAATGTTTTTCAAAAATAGGGAAAGTCTTCCTGCAATCTTTTTAAAATCCCCAGCCAACTCCAAGTGCAGTACTTTGTTTCTCCCATATGCCACTAAGAAGAGGCTGCCTTTAATTCTTTGTGCTCTTATCTCCATTTCACCTGATTACAAGATGTGTTCAGAAGGCAAAACTCCACAGAAAAAATCATCCTCACAGCTCCTTAATGGACCTGGTGGATCTGGATCACTCTGCCACATCGTCATCTTCTGTAAAAGTCCATGTTGAGACCCACAAGAATGTTATTTATCTACTCATAAGGCAAGACTCATATCTACTCTGTGCATCTGACTGCTTGGCTTTAATTCCAGTAATTGCTGGTAATACTTCCTTCTCTGACACACAGAACAAGAATGTTATTTTCTCCAAAGCAAACATTACAAAATACAAATGGATATGTTTTTTTGTTTGTTTGGGGCAGTGCAAAGGGACTTGAACTTTTTCCTATTTCTGTGGCCCTTTACTACCCTGCAGACATACGAAACTGAAATTATTCATATCTATAAAGTGCACTTCCACTTAGCTTAGCCGCTACATACAAATTTCATCAAGTTCTTCATGCAAATTCCTAAGCCTTGCTAATAAGCAAAGCCTTCCTCAAATGTTATGTTTTAAGTCTTCCACTGTGAAATCCAGTACCATCATTGGACTTGCTTTGTCCTACAGAAACTGACTTTGGGTCTTTCTGAACCTGCAGATTCATCAGACAAAGTCTGTGATTTGGAAAACCCTTTATTGGTAGCCATTATTTCATCTAGAAGGATTTTGAAATTACATGTCTCTATCTGTAGTTAGTGGTTCTTAAAGATAAGAGTACCTGTCTCTTAGAATTAACCTCCTTTTAATGTCCAACTGTGCATCTAAGACAAATCTTAACACATTCATTTACATGTCATTTTCCCATCTTATTCAAATTTTGAGGAAAACTTGCCATACTGCACTGATGTACATTGTTAGCTCCTACCTTCATTATTAAACAGTCCATGCCACAGTTTCAGAGATAATCACACATACCTTAAAGTGAATTTAATGGGTCCAAATGGAGAAGTGATAAAATCAGCAAGCAAGGGAAAGTAGCATTGCTGGAACTGAATTAATCTTCAAGTCTTGGCGAGTACCTTCACGAGGCGGACCCTGTTTTTTTACAAAATCAAAATATTACCAATATGACACTAATATATAGACTGTATTTTATGTAGCATATATCTTGGACAGAAGTAGGTTAAAAAATAAAGTTAGCTGGGTGCACCAGTCCCAGGATAAAAAAGTGTCCAATCCTGGTAGAAGCACTGGTACCAGGACTGGAAAAAATGTGTCAAATCCTCAATACATAGAAACATTCCTACAATGGGGCTAGGCCAGGCTTATGGGATGAACCCACTTGTAAAAGGAAGTAGTAGTCCACAAAAACTGCAAAAACTGACAGGCCAAAAATGAGCCATAAAGATAACAGAGTGGACTATTGAGGATAAGAAAGAAAATATGTATTGTTACTGTTCTACACGAAACCCAGGATTTCTGGACAAAAGATATACAAAAAGATTAACAGAGAAATTAGAGGAAAGAAAAATACTTGCACAGGAGAAATTGTCAAAAGCTACAAATGTAAATTTGTGTTCATTACTACAACAGATTTATTAAATACATTACACAGACCAAGAAACCTTGGGCCATTTGGAAAAAGAAGCGACTGAGGAAATGCGAAAATATAAAGCGCAATTCTAGAGATTTTTGAAAGGTATAAAAAAGAAAAATGGTCATGAGAAAGAGAGTGAGATCTGATATGGTGCAATAGTTACATAAAGGAGAAAGCCAAATTAATGACTACAAAAAAGCAGCCCCAAAGATATTCTAAGAGAAATACAGATTAGTAAAGTAGAAGTTAAAAAATAGAAGTTGAAGCTATGGAATACCTGTGAAGTGAATGATTTATTGTAGAAAGTCTAATACAGGTTATATCATAGCATGATGGAACAACGAGTCCCCAGGTAAGGAGAAACAGGATGAGCAGGAAACATCTGAAGAAGAAATATGGGCATGGGAAAGAAAAAGAGATTTAATATTGTGTAATAGTTATGCAAAGGAGAAAGCAAAACTAATTAATACAAAAACAGCACCACTAAAGATACTTTGGAGAGAAATACATGCAAAGGCATCCAGACATGGAAATTTTTACAATACAAAAAATAAGAAAATAAAGAGGAAAAGTTAAAGAAATAGAAACTGAAGTTATGGATCACCTGTGAAGTGAACGATATTAAATCTAATAACACCACATCAGGAAAGAGCAATGGATCCCCAAATTAAGGAGAAATCAGTGGAGTGGGAAACATCTGATCAGTTGCCATATGAAGATACTTTGAAGCCTTCCACAGGAAACCAGTATAAAAGTTCAGCTGGAGTTGCATAGCAAAGGAAGGGACCACAAACTGTGGCAACTCACAGTCAATGTTGTGCAGTGATAGGCCTATGAGTTCCCATATGAAAGAGCAATGGATGACATAGGATGAAGCTGAAGAGAATGTGGCACAGGAAGATGCTCTGGAACTTTCTACAGAATGCCAGCAGGAAATAGAGAACAAAGTTTAGAAGAAAATGATCTATGAGAAGAGTTGCATGACTTAATAGATATGGACAGACATATTAAGATCAATGAAAGAAATAGAAAGTCAATAAAACCCAAAACGTTAAGAAGGTTGACAAAACAAATGAACACACTAATTTGGACTGTTCACATAAACTCATGTGATATAACAGAAGCAAATACGATATATTACTGTGCAGCTAAATTAACAGATAAAGTCTTACCACAAAAACACAGGGCAGTAAGGGAAAGGAAGGGGAGAAATCAAATGCCATCATGGAAGTATCAAATAGAAAAAACTATAAAGCAATTAAGACAAGAAGTGTTACTGTTAGAAGAGCAGAAGAAGGAAATGTTCCAACAAAAATGCTCAGAAAGATAGATGTGATAAAAGAAATATGCAGTATGAGAACAGATCAGAATATATCGTAAATAAACTAAAAATATCAGCACAGGCAGAAAAAAGATATGCAGATAAATATAAAGGAAAAGTACAAAATAAGCAATTTACTGATGACCCAAAAAAGTTTTAGAGAGATCTGGGAAACAAGGCAAAAAGAATTGAAATACCACCAAAAACCAGAAGAAATAGACACATTTTAGAGAAATCTCTATGAAGATCCTGTGGAACATAAAGATGCTAAATGGACAGAAGAGATAAAAGAAAGAATAAGAAATTCAAATGTACAGGATATGAAACGGGATGAAGTAATACCCAGAGAAATTGAAACAAAGTTAAGAAAAGCTCCTAATCAGAAAACCCCAAGCCCAGATGCAATACCTAACGTCTGGCTAAAGTATTAACATCTTTACATGAAGACTTGGTCATGAGTAAGAACTATTTATATATACACCCCGAACAGATACCAACTTGGTTAACAACAGGGAAAACAATACTCCTCCTAACAGCAAACCTGCAAGCTATCCTAACAAATAGAGATCAATAACTTGCCTTCCGAACTATATACTGGAATTGATCTCAACAGAGTTTAATTTAGAAGAAAATTCATTCATGGCAACAGAATAAAAAGGTAACAAAAGAAAGACACATGGAGCAAATGATCATTTGTTGTTAAATAAAGTCATAATGGAGAACTGTAAAAAGTGGAGGAATCTAAGTATGGCATGGAGAGACTACAAGAAAGTTTTTGACAGTATCCCACATTCATGGATAAAAGAGTGCATAAACATGTATAAGATACACCCTACACTGATTGATAACATTACAGCAACCATGAAAAAAGTGGCAAACCACTTTACAGTTAAGCCATAATACAGGACAAATTATTACTCTAGAGATAACAATTCATATGGGGATATTCCAGGGTGACTCTTTAACTGCTGCTCTTTTGTCTTGCCCTTAACCTATTAAGCTGTCTACTTAACAGATTAAGTCATGGCTACAATTTGGCTCCCAGAAAACAAAAAAGTGTAAAGACTTCTCGTCTTCTTTTTGTGGATGAATTAAAACTATTCATCAGATGAGGAACTAAAAGCACAACTGCAAGGGGTCAAAACTTTTTCAGATGATATAAGAATGTCATTTGGTCTTATAAATGAGCAAAGCAATCTTTAAAGCAGGAAAGCTGCAGCACCAAGAAAATATCAGCCGGGAACAGGAATGTAATTTAAAATAACTTGAGCACAAGGGAGTGTTATAAATATTTGGGAATTGATGAAGGATCAACAATAAATCATGAACAAATGTGAATAAAACTTAGTAAGGAATAATTTAGAAGACTAAAATTAACAATGAAAACAGCCCTGACATCTAGGAACAAAGTCCAACCTGTAAACCAATTTGCTCTTCCTGTCCTAACTTACAGTTTTGGAGTGACTGACTGACCATAAAATGTACTGGATTAGTTAGACAGGAAAACAAGAAAAATACTTCATGCGTATCAAATGATTTACAAAAATCAGTGTATACCAAGCCTATATATTCTCCATTCTGAAGGAGGTATGGGCCTCTTTGAACTTAATTATATGTATACATCTGCAACCATAGGACTGCATGTATATCTGCTGACCTCACAAGTCCCAAACACAGCGAAAGTTTTAAAACATAAAGGGAGAATAAGCCCAAAATGACTTTCCTGCTTAATTTAGCAGAAGCATGTTGGTGTCAAGTGGGAAATCAGGAATGGAAATCAAATCAGAAGTAAATAAAAAGCAGTCAGCAACAGAATGTGCCAAAAAACAAAAGAAAGAATACAAGGTGAAGGATTAGATGAGAAGGCAAGAAATGTGGAAAATGCATAAATACAGCTGCAAGTACAGAAAACTCTTGGAACAACCTCATGTTGATCCGGATTGAATACAGGAATGGTTAAGGAGAGGTGAATTTAAACCAAAAGGTTAATATTGGCAGCCCAATACACGTTGGTTTACAAAGTCCACTGAATATGTGGGAGAAACAGATAAACGTTAAGTTTTGTAAAACAGAATTGAAAACAGTTGCTCATCTTGTTGCTGGTTGCGATATACCAAAAGGCATAATAATGTGGCCAGACTGTTGCATTGGGGATTGTGCAAACATTATAATATTGAAGTAGCTGAGAAGCATTGGAAACATGAGAAACAAAGCATTAAGAAAATTATGTTTATATCACATGGGATCACTCATCAACCGTTCAAAAAAATAGACGCAAGAAAACCAGACACAGTAGTCCATGAAAAGATGACAAAAGCCTGACTCTCTTAATATAAAGATTTGTTTACATTTCTCTGAGATCTATATAAACCCTTTATAAAAGAATATCTGCATAACACTTTTACTTTCTGTTATTGATGTAAATAGGATACATTTCTCTGTTATATGCAAGCTTGTTTATGTATATGTCAACATTTCTTTGTTTCTATGCAGGCATCTGCTGAAAAAGGACTTGTATCCAATTGGACTTTCCCAGTAAACAAATTTAAAATAAATAAATAAAAAAAGTAATAAATAAAAGTAGAAAATAAAAGTAGCTTTAATCATTGAAGTTGCTACACCCAGTGACTACAGTGTCTTACTTACAGAGAAACACAAAGTCATAAAATACCAGGATTTGCAGGCAGAAATGTGGGCAATGTGGAAGGAGGATACCCAGACAGTATCAACAGTAGTAGGATCAATGGGTCTTATACAAAAGAATTTGCAATCGTACATATGTTACAGATACATGTAATTATGTATGGATTACAGGAGTCAATTCTGGGTACACTGCGGGTGCTGCAAACAGCACTTCTGGCTAACATCAAAGATTGAAATAATACCAGTTTCATGAACTTTAATCATACTTTGACTTAGGAATGAGGTCCACTCCCGTCACTGTATTAGAAACCCAAAAGACTTGGAGAAATTAATTAATTAATTTTCATGCTGTGCTATTACATTGCAGCATCTGGTGAGCTAAATGTTGCAATGAATTTTGCTGGAGCAAACTATTTATTAGGGCTATGTTTTTAACAAATAGCTTTATACATTTTCTATTGAAACCACAGTCCAAATAAGCTTAGTTTTTTCCCTTGGTAATGTCATGTTAGGCAGAGGTCCACAAACTTTAATGGAGTTACTTCTGTAAATGTCCAGAATGTTTTCATTAAAGTCTCTAGATGCATCACACATTTTCCCTGAACTGATGTCACTGAGGTTAAAGATCACTATTAATCCTCAGTGGCAGCAGTGTGGAGAAAACACATTTTTTGAACTGTTTCTTCCCCCCTTTTGAATGAAAACTGAAAACGCTCACCAATACAATGAAAATACTGGTTGGTACTTTAGGCACCGCATTAGTTGGTATGAAAGGCAAGTCATACAAATGTGTCAAAACACAAAAAATCAGAAAGTTAAATGGGATCAGAAATACTCGGTCTAGGGCTCTAAACCTCTTCTGCAACATTAACAGAATGGTTTGGAGGTATATTTTGCAGGGGATAGTGGTGCTCTGGAATAGACTCCCAAACCATATAAAAGTTCATCCCTGTCCATTTTCAAGTGAAACTTAGATATATGGATTATAAACAGAAAATTTACCCTAGCACTGCCCGTTTTACTACTAATGGGCAGAGACAGCGCAAAATGCTTTATCCCATGCATAGGTCCCTCAAATTATTTATGGTATGATCCCAATTATTCTCATTAGAGGCAATATATAATTATAGACCATGGGATGGGGAAGGCCAATCTATAACCAAATCAGATAGGTTATTTCAAGCAGAAAAAGGGAAATTGGCTAGGCTTAAAATGACTCGCCAGGGCAGCTAGCACTTTCTTATCAATCTACAAATGCTAACTTCCATAGCTGTAATTACATCAAGAGTTTTGCAACAGTGTTTTAACTCTTAGCAGGACAACTCTATTCTTTGCTCAGTGTTCTCATACACTCGCTTTTACTATATCATAAGCATAACCCAGCCACAAATTTAATGCCAAGCTCATTGCACAGTCTTTCTGTATCTATCTCTTGCAATTCAAATTACTGATGGCACACTTTTGAATTTTGTGCTGTACATTTTAACAGAAAGCAGCACCTGTGCACTAAATCCCAAAAGTATTTTGTTATTCTCATTATTACAACAGCACTTCTTTCTGAAGACATACAGACTCATCCTGGCCCTGATTCACATAAAAACACTTTAAAAAAATCTATTTATTGCATTGCTGAATACCTGCAGTCTAAATAATAAATGGCCACAATTGAGCACATGGGTACACCAGTACAACTCAAGCATAACAGTGGCTGCTGAATCCTGGTAAACAGCTCCTTGTTGAATTGCCTTGTACTTCACCACAAACTGTACTACACTTATTGCTAAAAGTAACAGCTACTCCAATTATGGACCAAACTAGACTCTCATGAAACTGATGTTGGGTGTGCACAGTAAACTGTCTCTAGCCGCTGTCTTATATTCTCCCTCCAACAACTGTACTCTATAATGCAAAGTATACTTAAGAAAATTCTGGCTATAAGCTAAGAAGACAAACATGTCATTTGTGTTCATCTGAATCTTGATTGGAATTCTCCTCTTAAGACTACATTAAATATATCCGGGAATTCTCCTCTTAAGACTACATTAAATATATCCGGGAATTCTCCTCTTAAGACTACATTAAATATATCCGGGAATTCTCCTCTTAAGACTACATTAAATATATCTGGCCTCAGTGGTACAAAGGGAAAAAAAACACCTACACTCCACACGATTGTGCTCAAGTAGCATCATGGGTGCTGGAGGGACAAGATAGGGGAGATGATGGGAGTGAGCTACTTGGCTAAAACAGGAAAGTAGAAACAGAAACAGTTTGACTCAAAGTACTATATGGATACCATAGTTTCACACTCGCATACTATATGGATACCATAGTTTCACACTCGCATATAAAATGAAGTGGCAGGCAAATAGTAGCATTCAGGTAGAAAATGGTTAGACTGAATTGGAGAGCAGTTTTAGGTGAGAAGAGTGTTGCAGAAAGTTGAACTAATTGTGTGAGTTTTGCAATTTATTTTTAGCATCAGTGGGTTTCCTTAAAGCATTATGATTTCAACCCACATGACAAAACATCCTGTTTAGTGGCTATCAAAGTTTCACTGCATGTAATCTTTATTATTGCTCTTGTGGCCTAAGCTATGGCTGGAAGTGCTCTGCAAGTATTAGTCCACTTTGCCTGGTTTAGCAAATAAGTAAATAAAATTTATGAAATAGTTATGTGTTAAGGTATGTGAGCAATGTCATTTCTAAGGAGAGTCCTGGAGATTATGATGATGATGTTTACTGTTATTATAATAATCATTCTGTTTTACGCGGTAGTGGTGCTGCGGTAGCGTTGTCGTCTCACAGCAAGACACTGTCCCGTTCAATTCTCAGCTAGAGCATCTTCTGTGTGGAGACATGCGTGAGTGGGAGTACCTTCGTTGAAGGTTGTGCGTCAGGGCTGGTAACTCGGCACGTAAAAATCCACTACCAAAACATTAGCAGACTGGAGTTCAGCTGTGGTGACCCCTAACCGGGATAAGCCGAAAGACAAATTCTGAGGAAATTCAACAGTTTTATGACTGCAACAAGGTAAAAGAATTAACTGGGCAAGGGACTTCAACAGTCCAGAGCAGGTGCAAGAGATGACTGTAAGCCCATGAAGGAAAAGGGCATACTATGACATTAGAATGAATAACGGAGTTTAGAAGATGTCCATGTTCGTTTTGCTCCACCCCCCATCTCCCTACAACCATCAAGTCCACCCCACTCACTCAATGTTCCAGACTCCCTTGCATCCAAACACATTGGGCATGGAAGTAACAGTTGAGTCAGTTGAGGACTGTGATGCCTCAGAAGATTTTACTAAGTTTCATGTTGCAGTTTAACTTATTCAGAGTAATACAGTCTGCTTAGTGTTGCATTCAAAAAATATGTACAATAAAAATAAAGATATTATTTTGTTTTTAATACACACTAGTACCATGCACTCCTGATACCTAATCTGAAGTAATCTTAAGTCCAGTAGACCAGTGGATGGAAGGAGTTTGAGGTGGGGGTGTGGTGGTAGGTGGTGTGGTGAGCCAAGGGGGGAGGGCACCAAAAATGGTCCAAATGGGACCCATGGTTGCTAAGGCCAGCCATAAATGACGGTTTTGGCAAATTTGGTCAACCAGAGCCCCTCAATGTCAACGCTGACATCAGAATAGTAAATGTCAAAGAGAAGTGGTCCTAGGACTGATCCATAGAGGACAAAGTACAGTTTTGTACCTACCATAAATGTAGATGTTCGAGTGTTCACACTGCTGCAGTCATTACACTTGGGTTATCCTGTCATCAGGCAGTCCCGCAGTCGGCCAGAGTTCCAAAGTCTTGGTCCGGCGTCGGTTGCTGTCGCTTCTTCCCTGACGTCAGTGTGCCAGGGGTATAGAAGATGCATCAGACACCATTTTCTTCAGTTTTTCTTGCCCCAGATGTCAGGTGCCCCCAAGTAGGTAGGCACTACATATTGCTAATAAAAAATATACATATAAAATAAAAAAACAATACCTTCAGTTACAAGCAAATATACTACAAAGGTTGTATAGGATAGAAAGGTATAGATAAGTCCAGCTAGTTCAGAGGGTCTGGAGGGAGGGTAACCTGGACTGCAGCAGTGTGAACACTCGAACAGCTACATTTATGGTAGGTACAAAATTGTACTATGTTCATCGTGTTACACTGCTGCAGTCATTACACTTGGGTAGAATCCCAAAGCTAAGGTTGGGTGGCTCGTCTATAAAGAGTTAGGATTGGCTATGAAGCCCTGCAGAACTGCAGTGGCAAATCCTGCTCTGGATTTAGAGTAAAGAGGCAGGTGGTAATGCTTGGTAAAGGTGTGCGCTGAACTCCAAGTTGCAGCCTCCAAAATTTCCTTGGTAGGTACTCCTCTGAGAAAGGCTGTTGAAGTGGCTGTTGCCCTGGTGGAATGTGGCCTAATGTTATTTGGGACTGATTTTCCATGCTGTGTGTAGCAGTAACGAATACAGTGTCCTATCCATTTGGATATAGTCTGTTTTGAGATAGCCTTGCCCTGTGATCCTGCAGCATACGCTACAAACAGTTGCTCAGTTTTCCTGAAAGCTTTTGTTTTGTCCAAGTAGAAGCGTAGCTGCCTGTGTATGTCCAAATAATGCAGAAGTTTCTCCCCTTTATTCTGGGGATTTGGATAAAAAGTTGGCAAATGGATGGTTTGGTTAAGAGCCACACTAGATATCACCTTTGGCATAAAGGTAGGGTTTGTCCTTAAGGAAACCCTGTCCTGATGAAAAATTATAAAAGGTTCCACTGCCATTAATGCCTGTAGCTCTGAGACTCTTTGTGCTGAAGTTACTGCCAGGAGCAGAGCTGTTTGCCATGATAAAAATTTTAGATCGGCTGTATTGGCTGGCTCAAAAGGTGGTAGGGTCAGTTTTTCCAAAGGAAATTGAGGTCCCAAGTTGGTGTTGGGGCTCTCCGGGGCGGTCTTATGTTTTTAGCCCCTCTGAGGTACTGCTTTAGCAAGGGATGAGAGAATAAAGGAGGATTCATGTTGTAATGTGCTGAAATGGCAGAGGCGTGGATCTTAATTGATGAGAAGGTTAGGCCTCTGTCCAGCATCTCAGTTAAGTATTGTAAAATCTGAGGAATGTTTGGAACAAGAGTGTCAAGGCTTTGAGCCTGGTTCCAGGCGCAGAATCTCTTCCATTTTTCTGAGTAAGCTTTCCTGGTGCTAGGTCTCCTGGCCTCTAAAATGACATCCATAACAGCTTTAGAGAGAGGTGTTGCCTGTTTGACTAATGTATCTGCCATGCAGCCAGGTTTAGATTTTTGAGCTGACCGTGCAGGATCTGATTGTTTTGTTGAGTCAGAAGGTGTGGAATTTGTGGCAAAATCCATGGTGGGCCTTGAGCCAAGTTCCTTAAGATAGGGTACCAGTGCTGGCGTGGCCAGTCTGGAGCAATCAGGATCATCTGTGGTTTTTCTTGTCTGGCTTTTAGGAGTACCTTTGAAAGGAAAGGCAGTGGCGGGAAGGCATAAACTTTTAGGTTTTTCCAGCTGAACAAAAGAGCATCCACTTTCCATGCTTGTTTGTGATAAGTCCTTGTGCAGAATTTTTGTAGTTGGCAATTCAGTGGGGAGGCAAAAAGATCTATGTCTGGGCATCCCCATTTTTGCTTTACCATGCTGAAGATTTGTGGATTCAATTTCCATTCGTGAGGGTCCATGATATTTCTGCTTAGATCGTCTGCCAGAGTATTTTTCTTTCCTGGCAGGAATTGTGCTTGCAGGTGAACTTGACACGTTAGAGCTGTGTTCCACAAGGTCATGGCTTGCCTGCATAGGGGATAAGAATGAGTGCCCCCTTGCTTGTTTATGTACCACATTGCTGTGGTGTTGTCTGTCTTTAGTAATAATTGTTCTGGATGCAGAAGGTCCTTGAAAGCTGTTAGGGCATTTTGAACAGCCAACATCTCTTTTTGATTGATGTAAAGATGCATTTGGTCTGTGGTCCACCGCCCAGAATGCATTTTCCTGCCATGTGTGCTCCCCAGGTGTAATCCGAGGCATCTGTTGTTAGAGTTTGCCTGGCTGTGGGTTGGGTAAAAGGCTGACCCTTGTTTAGGTGACATGCCTGTGCCCACCATCAACACTCGTGTTGTAGGCAGGGAATCATTGGTATAACTGCTTCTAAACTGGAGAGTGTTGAGTCCAAACACTTTTTAGGTACCATTGTAATTTCCTCATATGCAGTCTGGCATATGTATTAGTAGTATGCAGGATGCCATGAATCTCAGGGCCTGCAGAATTTTTCTTGCAGGGAGATGGGACTTTTTTGCCAGTAATTGAAAATATTGAGTTAGTTGAACTTGTTTGTCTGGCGTGAGGTAAGCCATCTGGGCCGTTGTATTTAAGCTGGCACCCAGGAATATAATCTGTTGCAAGGGCACTAGTTTTGACTTCTTTTCATTTACTGTGTACCCTAGAGAAATTAGCAACCTTTTTACAAACACCAGATGCTGTAGAAGAATGTCCTTTGTCTCTGCTTGAATGAGGCAGTCGTCCAGGTATGGATATATTTGAATTCCTTTTTGTCTGCAAAATGCAATTACTGGTGCCAGGCACTTAGTGAAGACCCTGGGCGCAGTAGATAAGCCAAAGAACAGTGCAGAGAATTGGTAGTGCATTGTACCAGCTTTGAATCTGAGGTATCTTCTGCAATTTTGTCTGATAGGGACATGCAGGTATGCCTCTGAGGTCCAGAGTAACAAGCCAAGCCTTCTTGCCCATCATGGGTAGAAGCTGCTGTAATGTCAACATTTTGAATTTCAGAATATCCAGCTAAGTATTCAGAATTGAAAGGTCTAGTATGGGCCTCCAGGCCTTGTCCTTTCTGGGGAACAGGAAGAGTCTTGAGTAAACTCCTTGTCCTTGTTCCTGTTGTGGTACTTTTTGAATAGCTCTCATGTCCATGAGGGCTGAAATTTGTTTTTGTGCCTCTGCCCATTGATTTTGTGGCAGGTCTGGCATTCCTTTTAGCCTTGGTAAAGAATGAAAGTGGAACCTGTAACCTTGAGACACAATATTCAGAACCCATTTGTCTTGGGTGATTGTTTGCCAGTTTTGAGAAAAAAGTGCTAGTTTTCCCCCTAAGGGGGCTTCCAAAAGGGACGTGCTTGGCGTATGAAGGGAAAGTCATTGTGACTGTTTCCTGTAAGGTTGAGACTTGTCCTCACCTCCTTTTGGGGTTGAGGTGCCCCACTGTCATTGTCTGTTTGAGCCTTGGGGTTGAGATCTGCCTCTTGGGCGTCTGTATCTGCCTCTCTGTGGCCTGTCTGACACTGGAAAGGACCAATTCTTTGTTGGCCAATTTCTGCTAAACCGAGGTGGCTGTACCTGTAAGAAATCCTTGACTGTTTGCATAGATTTAGCTTTATCCTCCATTTTCTTTAACACCTCTTCTGCCTTAACACCAAACAAGGTATCATGCTGTAAAGGAGCATCCAATAACTTTGCCTTAACATGATCAGGTAAACTCTGTTCTTTTAACCAAGCATGTCTTCGAATCACAGAACCTATAACTGCGGCTCTACAAGAGGCCTCAAAACCACATTGCAGAGTATGTTTTCCCACCTGTTCAACTGCATGCAATAAATCCTGCATTTCTTTACAATCAGGAGCTTCTGAGCTTGCAAGCATTTTCTGTTTTAACTGAGCCATTAAATATTGTTGGTACTTAAGCACGTGGAACTGGCAATTTAAAGCTCTTACTGCTAAAGTTGCAGAAGTGTATACTTTCTTCCTCCAACTATCCAAAGCTCTGGAATCTCTGTCAGAGGGTACTGGATTTTTTGCAATGGAAGCCTTAACCCCTTTTGGACCCTGGGAAATAGTTTCTGGATCAGCAGAAGGGTTTTTGTATACAAACTTGTGAGAGTCAGGGACTCTATAATACCTATCTGGCTTGGCTGGAGCAGGGGGCAAAGAATCAGGAGATAAGCTGGATTCAGAGAACACATCATCCACAATATCTAGCACAGGCGGAATAGCCAAGGGCCTGTGCTGAGGCAATAAAAGGAAATCCCTGAGTTTTTTCTTGGATTCTGAGTAATCCTGACTTTCCCAATGGAAATGTTCCCTCATGGTATGTAAAGTTTCCCCAAAAGAATAATCCTCAGGAGGAGAGGCTGAAGGGATAGATTCTTCAGCATCAGAGTCCTCATAGGGGGGGGTAGAGAGTATCCCTGGTCTGAAGAAGAATCAGAGGAAATGGAAACCTGATCAGAGGAATCATAGTCTGTATCCTGCCTAGGCCTTTTCTCAGGAGGGGGATGGGAACCCCTGATTAGAGTAATGAGGCCTTCGGCCATTTTAAGCATCTGTTTCTTAGGCATGGAGGACTGTCCAGGAGAATGCTGTACTTGTTTCTTTGTCTTTAATGGTACCTTTGTCTTGGCTATTGTTTTAATGGTAAGTTGTGAAGATCTGAAAACACCCTCAGAAGCCGATGCCTGCTCAGCGGCTCTGGACCCATCTGAGGGATTAGTTTCCATAGGCCCAATACCTTGAGTTTCCAGAGGCCTAGTTGTCTCCACGTGGGAGTCGGAAGCGGCCTGTGGCTCTGAGGTAGCGGGTGTCAGGGGCTGCGAAAGTGCCTCACTGAGAACCGGCGACTGGCCTAGAAGAGGTTTCGTCGTCGGTTTTGGACCTCGGATGCATGTCTTTATCCTTGTCTTTGCGTATTTTTCGGTATTGAGGTAGTCGTTTGATCCGACGGCATAGTATAATTGAACCTTCGGCCAAAGTAGTGCAAAGCAAAATCAAAACGTCTTTTTATAGTGCGTTTGTTAAATCTAGCACAAAACCGACAACTAGTGACGTCGTGATCGGGGCCTAGGCATGGAATACAGTAAGAGTGGAAGTCCTTATGAGGTATTTGCTTCCCACAAGAAATACAATTATTAACTTTTTCTGACATCGGTCTGAGGCAAGAAAAAAGTTTCCCCAACAGGGTACTTAGCTTTATTGAAGATTTCAGATCTGAAATTCAACTTCAAAAATCTCAGGAGTCGGTTGACCGGCACTTGCGAACTGCTTCTGCTTCGGGCACCGCGTGGCAAGAAAGACTGTAGAAAATGGCGTCGGATGCATCTTATATACCCCTGGCGCACTGTCATCAGGGAAGAAGCGACAGCAACCGACGCCGGACCAAGACTTTGGAACTCTGGCCAACTGCGGGACCGCCTGATGGCAGGATAACCCAAGTGTAATGACTGCAGCAGTGTAACACGATGAACATCAAGCAACTACTCTTTTCAAATACAGTATGCCTCCTACACTGATAGTCTGTGTTCTTTCCATTAGCTAGTTTGTTATCCAGAGGGTAACACAGGGGTTTTACGTTTAGTTTGATTTGCTTGCTTATCAATAATGCCACAATGTGGGATGGTACCAAAAGCAACTAAAACCCAAACCCCATAACAGGAATCTGGAATGACAAAGGATGTTGATCTTAGGAACATGTAGATTTTAGGTACCACTGAATTTCATTTTTCTCATCTGAAGCACTGCTAAAGGCATCATGGGAATCACAGATACCATGATGCAAAGAATCCTAATAAAATTCCCTTGCAAAGACAGTTGGCTGATTGGAAAAAGTCAGGAACAGATCCAGATAGATTGACTTCTTCCTGTAAAAGAAAAGCTCTTTGAACTTCCAGGAAAATAATCGAGAAAGAGTTAAACAAGACTTTTGGATTTTCTCCTGGAACTCCTGTCTATGTAGGAGATCTCTTGCCCAACTGAGAGATTTCTGACAATTTGAAAAAGAATCTGCAAAGATAATCAAGTCATCTAAATAAGGGGGAATATGAATACCTTGCAGTCTGCACTAGGCTATCACTGGATCTAGACATTTTATAAATACTCTTGTAGCAGTGGATAGTCCAAAGGGTAATGCAGAGAACTAAACATGTGATCCAGACTCAGAAAACCTTAAGACATATCTGAAATCTGTACCGAAGATCTAAGGTCACTCAAAAATTTAAACAGGGAATACGCAGTAGTAAATTTTGAAGATACAGCATTTTGAACTTGGGCACTATCACAAACTGGTTTAAGGAAAGAAAGATCTAAGACTGGTCTCCATGACTCTTCTTTCTTTGGTGCCAGAAATAATACTGAATAAAAACCTTTTCTTACCTGATGTGAAGGGACCACTTTTATAATCCTGAGTCAACAGATGCCGAATGACTGGAGGGAAATAAGAAGCCTGATCTGCTGAATGAGAAGGAATCCCTTTGAGGGGAGGGACAGATTCCTTCTACCACCTGAATCCATGATGACTGCCTTTCAGAACCCAATTGTCTGAAACTATCTGTTGCCAAACAGAGAAATGGAGGTTCAGATTTTTGGGAAGGATGAAAGGTCTGCCAGGGTGGGAAAAGGGGGATTTTAAAGATACTTATTCAGACATATTAGACTGTCCTTTATTCTAGGGGATACTGCCTTTCTTTTTGACACCTCCTTGACATTGTTTTTTAAATGTCTGCTTACAAGCAGCTTGCAGACTGATGATGCCCCTCTAACCAGACAGAACAAGAAGACAACAGTTAGTTGCTTATCTGGAGCCAGGATCCGTCAAATCACACACAAACACTCAAGTCATTACACCACAGGCGCAAGAATGATTCCATCGTAGTCCATGTAGGTGTAAATAATCCGAGACATACTTCCCTGGACTATATGAAGAGATACAATATGGAGCTTTCAGACTACGTGCTTCAGGCTGGTATGAGCCTAACATTTAACAGCCTATTACTAGCACCATGAACAGCCTATTACTAGCACCAAGGGTGATGCCACAATATGAACAAAAGATTTTTGATTTTAACAACTAGCTGTCTTTCTGGTGTCATTTTCAGGGGATACAATATTGGTCAGCCTGTATCCTTCCCCTCTAGGCTTTCAAAATACTGGGTAAAACCTTATCCTCCCTCATACTGACTTTTGTAGGCAATACCAAATTAACAAACCCACCGAAACAACAAAATCAACTCAACTGAATCTCAAGGTGTTTCTGATCAATGCCAGGAGCCTAAATAAATAAACAAACAAATAAACAAAACAAACAACACTCCTTCCAAGCCCTCTTCACACTGAAGAATATAGACATCTGTGCAGTTACTGGGATATGGTTTAAAGCAGCAGAGAGTACCGTGACAGTGCAAGGTTTCAGTGCCTTCCACACACTTACCAGTAACTGAACAGAAAGGTTAAAGATGGAGGCGTCTGCATATAGATCAATACAGGCATACCACTAGGATGATGTGCTGAAGTTCCTCCAAGTGCAGATTAACACAGACAAAATCCCATACTATTTCCTAGTTAGCTATAGGTCACTCTCCATGTCCCAATAAGCTTACAATGCATATTTGGATCTAATGGAGACACCTGCTGTCCTATATAACACCCTACTCATGCGAGACTTTAATTACCCCTCTATAGACTGGGAATTCTACATAGCCTCAAACTTACAGGCACAGAGATTACTGGACTTCATAAATATAAACACTCAATCAAACAGTGAATAATCCCACTACAGGCACCAACATACTAGACCTTGTACTCACAGATATGGAAGAAAGCTGTACCCCCTTCCCATTTCTCATCTTCCCTAGTAAGACACAACCACAAAATTGTCTCCTTCAAAATCAACTCTGCAACAACAGTAAAACTAGTAAGAGTAAGGAACTATTCCAAGGCAAATTATCTTTTATTAAGTGATAGTCAGTCAAAATTCAATACCCCTCTTTACCTCGAGAACACAGCATCGTATGCTGAATTACTCTCAGAAAAGTACAGTTTTGTACCTACCATAAATGTAGATGTTCGAGGATTCCATTGCTGCAGTCCTGACTATTGGGTATAGTCCGCGTCCCGTCGGCCCGAATACCAGAGTATAAGGCTGACGTCGGTCAGGGCGCATTAGACTGACGTCAGTACGTCAGGGTACTAATGCGCATGACCGGCGTCATATCCTCAGTCTTTTCTTGCCCCAGATGTCAGAAGACCCTAAAAAGACAAGTCCCAAAATACCTGCACCAAAAACATGTACAATATATACAACAATATATACAAAAATATATACATGTAAACTCACCTACACAACCACCCCTAAACATAGAGGGAAGGAGGGAGGGTAAATTGGACTGCAGCAATGGAATCCTCGAACATCTACATTTATGGTAGGTACAAAACTGTACTATGTTCTTCGTTTTCCATTGCTGCAGTCCTGACTATTGGGTAGAATCCCAAAGCAGAGGTAAGGGAGGCTGGCAAATCATAAAGAAGTAGGAGCTGACAACATGCCTTGTAAAACAGCTGTGGCAAAACCAGCCCTAGACTTAGAGTAGATAGGAAGGTGATAATGCTTAGAGAAAGTATGCACTGAACTCCAAGTAGCTGCTTCCAAAATATCCTTAGTTGCCACCCCCCTTAGAAAAGCTGTGGAAGTGGCAGTAGCCCTAGTGGAATGAGGCCTAATCCCAGCTGGAATCTCCTTGCCATGATGGGAATAACAAAATGCAATGCAAAAGCCAATCCACCTAGAAATAGTTTGTTTCGACACAGGCTTGCCCTGTGAACTCAAAGCAAAGGAAACAAACAACTGCTGGGACTGCCTAAAATCCTTAGTCCTGCTTAAATAATAACGCAATTGCCTGTGTACATCTAAAGTGTGCAAAATCTTTTCCCCTTTATTTTGAGGGTCTGCATAAAGTAGGCAAATGAATAGTTTGGTTTAAAGCCACACTAGAAACCACCTTAGGCATAAAGGAAGGATTAGTACGTAATGATACCCTATCCTTATGGAAAATCAAAAGGCTCTACTGCCATAAG
Organism: Protopterus annectens; assembly: GCF_019279795.1. NCBI lineage: Eukaryota > Metazoa > Chordata > Ceratodontiformes > Protopteridae > Protopterus > Protopterus annectens. The sequence goes on from NC_056744.1 coordinate 96,202,105, forward strand.
GGCCTGCAACTCAGACACCCTTCTTGCAGAAGTAATAGCCAACAGAAAAGCAGTCTTCCAGGACAAGTATTTCAATTCAGCAGTAGCTGCAGGCTCAAAAGGTTGTAGAGTAAGTTTTCCAACACAAAATTGAGATCCCAAGCAGGAGTAGGAGCTCTCGTGGGGTCTTATATTCTTTGCCCCTCTAAGAAACTGCTTGAACAAAGGATGCGAAAACAAAGGTGGGTCACAATCATAGTGAGCTGAAATTGCTGCAGCATGAATCTTAATGGAAGAGAAGGACAAACCTTTGTCCAATAACTCAGTAAGATATTGAAGAGCCACACTCAAATTAGGCTCAGAAATCTCCAAATTCTTTGCTGTACTCCAAAATAAAAATCTCTTCCATTTTTCTGTACACTCTCCTTGTACTAGGTCTTCTAGCTTCCATAATCACATTTAAAACTTGTTGAGGAAGTTGAGACCTGCTGTGTTTCAACACAGAATATGCCAGGCTGTTAGATGAAGAGAATGAAGCTTGACATTGAGCAGATGACCGTCCTTCTGAGATAACAGATGAGGAATCAGAGGTAAAGGCCATGGAGGCTTCTGTACCAGACTCCGTAGTAGTGGGTACCAGTGTTGCGAGGCCAATCTGGAGCTATCAAAATCATCCTTGGCCTGTCTTGTCTGACCTTTAATAGTACCTTTGGAAGAAGAGGCAGAGGTGGAAAGGCATACACATGAAGGTTTTTCCAACTGAAAGACAGAGCATCCACTTTCCAAGCTGTGTGATGAAACCCTTTGTGCAATACTTTGGCAGCTGGTGGTTTAGTGGAGAAGCGAACAGATCTATGTCTGGAGTTCCCCATGACACTGTCAGTTTCTGAAATACATGAAGATCCAGTTTCCACTCGTGGGGATCCATGATTTGTCTGCTTAACACATCTGCTAAGGAGTTCTGTGCTCCTGGCAGAAACCTTGCCTGAAGAGTTAGTTGCAAGCTTAGCGCAGTCTCCCATAAAATCATTGCTTGCCTGCATAAAGGATAAGAATGTGTTCCCCCTTGCTTGTTGATGTACCACATGACAGTTGTGTTGTCTGTTAGAATCAACACCTGCCCTGGAAGAAGTAACTCCTTGAAAGCCATTAATGCAAACTGGACTGCTAACATCTCCTTCATGTTGATATGTAGATGCTGTAGTCTGGCAGGCCACTTGTCTTGTATCCACTTTCCATTTAGATGAGCTCCCCAAGCAATGTCCGAGGCATCTGTCGTTAAGATCTGACTTGCCTCTGGCGGGTCACAGAGAGTCCCTTGTTTAGGTGACATTCCTGAGCCCACCACAAGAATTCTTTTCAAGGCAAGGTATTATTTGAATGACAGTGTCCAAATCCTGGCAGTGCTGTGTCCATACATTTTGAGATACCATTGTAGCTTCCTCATATGCAGTTTGGCATTGGGAAGCACCAGAATACAAGATGCCATGAACCCTAATGCTTGAAGGACTGTCCTTGCAGTCAGCACGGACTGATGAGATAGTTGATGGAAGTAAAGTGACAGACTCTTTTGTTTGTCCGGGGTTAAAAAGGCCATCTGGGCTGCTGTATTCAGTCTCACACCCAGAAAGCACATGTCTTGAGAGGGTACTAGACTGGACTTTATTTCGTTCACAGAATACCCTAGGCATCTTAGCACTGCTATAACATATTCCAGATGCTGTAGAAGGTCTTCCTTTTCTTGAGCCAGAATCAGGCAGTCGTCCAAGTAAGGATAGATTTGAATTCCTTGAAGCCTGAAGTAAGCTATCACTGGAGCCAGAACCTTTGTGAATACTCTGGGCGCAGTAGATAAGCCAAAGGGCAATGCAGAGAACTGATAATGAAAATTTCCAGCTCGAAACCGCAGATACTTCCTGCAACTTAGCCTTATAGGCACATGAAGGTAAGCTTCCTTGAGATCTAAAGTTACCATCCAGTGATCTTTGCCCAGCAGAGGTAAAAGCTGTTGTAACGTCAACATCTTGAACTTGGGAATGTCCAAAAGTGTTGAGGAGAGATAAATCCAAAATTGGTCTCCACGTGTTCCCCTTCTTTGGTACAAGGAACAGGCGAGAATAAAATCCTAGGCCCCTTTCTGATACAGGGACTGGCTGAATGGCCCCTATCTGAAGTAACTGAGAAACTTGCTTGTGAGCCTCTTTTCTTTGTGGAGGAGGAACGTCTGGCATGCCTTTGAAAGGGGCATTGTATGGAAATAAAATCTGTAACCGTGGTGAATGATATCCAACACCCATTTGTCTTGAGTAATTAAATCCCAATTTTCTTTGAAAAGAGACAGTCTTCCTCCCAAAGGAGCTGCCAGGCGGAATCTGCTGGCAGCTGAAAAGACAGGTCATTGGGTCTGTTTACGAAAGGACTGACCCTGCCCTCACCAGAAGTCTGAGCAGGTGAACTCCCTGTTCTAGGCCTAAAAGAACCTTGAGCCCTGCCCTACCACGTCTAGACCTACCCCTAGACTGGGAATCATAAGCAGGATATGTCCACCCCTTAGCAGGCCAATTTCTACTAAACTTTGGTGGCTGCACCTGCAAAAATCTTTAACAGTTTGCATAGAGTTAGCTTTGTCCTCCATTTTCTTTAAAACTGCTTCCACAGGCGATCCAAACAACACATCAGACTGTAAAGGAGCATCCAAAATCCTTGTCTTAACATGCTCAGCTAAATTCTGATCCTTCAACCAGGCATGCCTGCGAAGAACAGAACTGGTAGCAGCCACCCTCGAGGAGGCCTGTACAGCATCAAAACCACATTGCAAAGAATGCTTACCCACTTGTTCAGACACATGAACCAAATCCAGCAACTCTTTACACTCAATACCTTCCGCCAAAGCATCCACCTTAGATTTTAATTGTGAAAGGAGATAATTCTGATATTTTAGCATGTGAAACTGACAATTCAATGCTCTCATGGCTAGAGTGGAAGAAGTATACACTTTCTTTCCCCACCTATCCAAAGCCCTTGCCTCTTTATCAGTGGGAACAGGATTTTTAACCACAGAAGCCTTAACACCTTTAGGCCCTTGAGAAATTGTTTCTGGGTCCGCCCTAGGACTCTTAAACAAATATTTATGAGCTTCGGGCACCCTATAATACCTATCAGGCTTAACAGGAGCAGGAGGCAAAGAGTCAGGGTTCAGGGAAGCCTCTGCAAAAACATCTTCCACCACATTCAACACAGGAGGAATAGCTAAAGGCCTATGCTGGGGTAAAAACAAGAATTCCCTAAGCCTTTTCCTGGAATCAGAGTAATCCTGGCCTTCCCATTTAAAGTGCTCCCTCATGGAATGCAGAGTCTCTGAAAATGAGAAATCCTCAGGCGGAGAAGCTGTAGGAGTGGAATCATCCACATCCGAATCAGAATAAGTAGGATACTCCTGCATATCTTCCACAGAAGATTCTGAAGCCTCTGAACACTGTTCAAAACTATCAAACTCCGGTTCCACCCTAGGCCTCTTATCAGGTGGGGGCATAGAACCTCTAATCATAGTAATCAAATCTTCTGCCATTTTAAGCATATGTTTCTTAGGTACAGAACCCGAAATGCTAGGAGAAGCCCCCACTGAAGCTGAACTAGGCCTACCCCTCAAAGAAGTTTTGGCAACAGAAGGAGAGGCTCTAACAACCTTGGGAAGAGAGGGAAGAACAGTCACCTGAGAAGCCCCTCAGCCTGGCCTACCTCCTGAGAAGGCACATCCTGTAATAGTAAAGTTTCTGCCTGGGACTCCATGGAAACTCCTGGCAAAACCTCTGGCTCCACTGAGCCTTCTAAAGAACCGCCGTCCGGGACTGCCGGTTCATCAACCCTAGGCTTCACTGTTTTGTCCTTGCGCTTCTTGACCGAGGCGGGCGTCGGAGCATCCGTCGGCATTTTATAATTGCAACGCTTCCCAAACACTAACCTGGCACAGTCTAACCTCCTCTTAATAGTGCGTTTGTTAAACCTAGCACAAGAGCGGCAACCAACAACGTTGTGCTCAGGCCCTAAACAAGGTATACACAAGGTATGGTAATCCCTATGAGGTATCTGTTTCCCACAAGAAATACAGTTATTCACTTTTTCTGACATCCGGTAAAATACTGAGGCAAGAAAAAACAAAAATGTTCCCAACGGGTACTTAGCCAACTCTGTTTCGGTCTGAAACTCCGGTTTCGGAAATATTTCAGAACGCCAACCTGCACTCGCAAAACTGCTTCTGCATCGGACCATGCGGCAAAAAAGACTGAGGATATGACGTCGGTCATGCGCATTAGTACCCTGACGTACTGACGTCAGTCTAATGCGCCCTGACCGACGTCAGCCTTATACTCTGGTATTCGGGCCGACGGGACGCGGACTATACCCAATAGTCAGGACTGCAGCAATGGAAAACGAAGAACATCTCTGTACAACCATGGCTGCTTTACCTACCAGAAACTCAGAACTAGCCTCAGAAACAAACTGCCCTGGTGACATCCCAAATTAAACAGCATATATATGAAAAGGAAAACAAATTATAGCAAAATCAGGAACAGCAATTCCCATAAAGATAAAAACTCGTTCATCGAACTAAATAGGAAAATAAGAGGGTTAATTAGGTTAAACAAAGTCAACTTTGAGGTTAAATAGTCTCCCAAGTGAAAGATACGGTTATAAGGTCTTCTTCAGCTACATCAGAAACCTCAAGGAGAGCACACAGAAATGTGCTGAACTAGTGGTTAATGATGCCACATTCACCAAGCTTGGTGATATAGCAAACCTGTTGGTGGACAAATTAATTTCCAACTTTATCTCCCTCTCAACCCCCAACCATCCCCCAAGAAATATCATCAAACATAACCCCTCCAACTATAACAAGTAAGCATGTACTGGTTGTGTTCGCTAAAGCCAAGAACACAGCCTCAATGGGCCCTGATAAAATCCTGGGATGCCTAATGAATAGTCTAAAATACAACTTATCAGGACCTGTGGAGCCACTATTTAACTACAGTCTTATAATAGGCTTTGGGCCACGAAACTGGAGGACTTGCAATAGATCCTGGAAACTACAAACCCATTAATCTAACTAGTCTTATTTGCCAAGCTAAGGAAAGAATTATCATGGAAATTATCAACAAGGACCTAGAAGACCTCCAGACACTGAATCCATTCCAGCTTGGCTTTCTCAAAGGAAGGTCATGCTTGGACTTCTCTGAAAAGGATGTGGTGCATAATGCCTACCTAGATCTGGTTGAAGTATTTGATATAATACACCATCTGGGCATTGTCAACAAACTTAAGAAACTATGCCTAACCCTCCTTGTAACACACTGGATAGAAGATTAGGATTGGTGAGGCCATCTCCACAGAGAGGCCGGTTACTAGTGGAGTCCCTCAAGTCTCTCGGCTGGACCTGCTCCACTTTGGCATCTACTTCTTGGAGGCCAAACCCAATATCAATATCTTCTGGCTGACCAAGTTTGCAGATGATTGCAAACTAGGAACAATCACCGAATCCCCCAAGATGAAACCACCCTTCAGGAAGGTCTAACACAGACAAAAAGCTTAGTGCCAAATCATGGCTTATAACTCAATGCAAAGAAATGCATTATAGTACCATTTGGGAAGTCAGACAGCCACACTAACAACTTCATCAATAAAATACCCCTAAAAAGTGATTCAACAGTCAGGTATTTGGGAACTCATATAAAAAGTAACATAGCATAACATAGCCTTCAACCAACATGTATCCCAGGTAGTCAGAAAATCCTTCTAAGTTGACTATAAGAAAGGGTATAGCATCTAGGTCCAGACAGGTTATCGTGCCGCTGTACTTGGCCCTCATAAGACCCATCTTAAACTATAACACCCCTTTTGGTATGTACCAAAATAGACACATACAGCAACTGGAAAATCCCCAAAGGTTCCTTACAAAAATACAGGGAGTAAACTCAGTGTCTTCCCCCGATCACTTCAAAGCCCTCATACAGACTACTGAGAGATAATCTTTGTCTGACATACAAGGCTTCCCTAGACTTTGATGAATCTTTTGCACATCTGCAAAACAAAGAGAATCAGAACTACTGTATTAAAATTTTGCTTGCAGCATAAATAGGACATGTTGGAGAGAGAGACAGAGACAAACATTAATTCTCTGGAACAGTGCCTCCATCCATGTGAAGCAGAGTTTCTCCCTAACTCTATTTAAGCTCAACCTGGACCAATGGATGGGTAATTGGAAATTCACTCCTGGTCTGGCACCTATACTTTTGATAGACAGAAGCAGTCAGTAAACCACCCACCCCTATGTATCAAATTTATGGATCATATTTGGGTTGCATATTTCCCATATTTATCAAATGCTTTCCCATTATTGTCAGAAGGAGAGGGATTGGCACTGACCAGATGTTTGGCAGCACCTACAGCTACCAGAGAAATCACTGCTGGGTCTGATTCAGGGTTAAAATACAAACACTTAAAAGACTGCAAAACTTTATACAATCTAGCTACCTTCTTGGGTAGCAGCTTGGCTGTCAGGCAAGGCAAGTTACAAACTGTAACAAATACATCCTCCAGTACTGAATGAAGAGGAGGAACTGGCGTAGGTTCAGGAAATTCCAGTTTCAGCAAATCATGACATTTCTTCAGAGACAGTGGAAAGTAATTATGTTCCCACTGAAACAACTGATTCATTCCGGAAATAGTTTCAAAACGACAGGATCCTTCACATCTTGAACCTCTTTAGTAAGTGAAGAATCACTTTTTCTCTTGCAAGAAACAGCAGCAGTGGAAGGCCCAAAAGCCTGAGCTAAGCCTAATATACCACTGATGTCAAAAGTAACTGAGACAGGAGAAGGCGTATGTATAAATTTTTGATAGGAACTTCTGAAGAAGCAGACTCACTTTTGCTAAGCAACATCTCGCTAGGGGCAGGCAGTCCTATCTGGTTAGGCAAAGAGGTGTTTCCAAACACTTCTCAGAGGGCCAGCAAGAGTGTCTCTCCCTTGCCCTCAAAGGACACTCTAGCAGCCACAGAGGACATGTCTAACCAGCAGTCCACGGCAGCTGTAAGGACTATTAACTCCCAAACCAGGACAGCATGCAAGTACAGCAACTGTGTACAGCCAATATAGCAGAACTCAAAAAGAAAAAAATGGCCAGCACAAACGGCAGTGTGAAAATCCTTTATTAAAATAAATTTTGCAACAAGTGAAAAACCAGCATACCGGTTTCGGCAAAGCCTTCTTCAGTGTTGGTTACATAAGCACATACATCTATCCAGTGCTTACTATCCACTGTTACATCTTCCTTCTTATTATATTTTTCTCATGTCTCCCTATTGTACACCATTTCGCTCCTCTTTACATACCTTTTTTTAAGTTAATTCTTAGTAACAAGACTACACAACTAAAGTACAGTTTTGTACCTACCATAAATGTAGATGTTCGAAGATCCACATTGCTGCAGTCCTTACATGTGGGTAGTCCGCTGTCCTCGGTCGGCCCGAATACCAAAGTATTAGGCTGACGTCGGTCAAGGCGCTTAAAACTGACATCAGGACGTCAGGGTACAAAAGCGCATGACCGGCGTCATTTCCTCAGTCTTTTCTTGCCCCAGATGTCAGAAGGCCCTAACAAGACAGGCCAAAGCCAAAAACCAGCAAAACCCAACCAACCACCCGTGCACTAACCATATTTACAATATGTACAACACAAACCACACCACCACCTTCAACAACAGAGGGAAGGAGGGAGGAATTGGACTGCAGCAATGTGGATCTTCGAACATCTACATTTATGGTAGGTACAAAACTGTACTATGTTCTTCATCTCACATTGCTGCAGTCCTTACATATGGGTAGAATCCCAAAGCAGAGGTAAGGGAGGATGGCAAAACTATAAAGCATTAGGAGCTGCCAACATGCCTTGTAAAATTGCAGTTGCAAATCCAGCCCTAGATTTAGAGTAAAGTGGAAGGTGGTAATGCTTAGAGAAAGTATGCACTGAACTCCAAGTAGCTGCTTCCAAAATATCTTTAGTAGCCACTCCCCTTAAAAAAGCTGTAGAAGTGGCAGTAGCCCTAGTGGAATGAGGCCTAATCCCAGCTGGAATCTCCTTACCATGATGGGAATAACAGAAAGCAATACAAAAACCAATCCACTTAGAAATAGTTTGTTTTGAAACAGGTTTGCCCTGAGAACCCAAAGCAAAAGAAACAAACAACTGCTGAGACTGCCTGAACCCTTTAGTTCTGCTCAAATAATATCGCAACTGTCTGTGAATATCCAAAGTGTGCAAAATCTTTTCCCCTTTATTTTGGGGGTTTGCATAAAAAGTAGGCAAATGAATAGTTTGGTTTTAAAGCCACACTAGAAACCACTTTAGGCATAAAAGAAGGGTTAGTAATGCAAAGACACCCTATCCTTGTGGAAAATTAAGAAAGGCTCAACTGCCATAAGGGCCTGTAATTCAGAAACCCTTCTCGCAGAGGTAATGGCCAACAAAAAAGCAGTCTTCCAAGATAAATATTTCAACTCTGCCGATGCTGTAGGCTCAAAAGGTTGTAGAGTGAGTTTCTCCAACACAAAATTGAGATCCCAAGCAGGAGTAGGAGCTCTCGTGGGGTCTTATATTCTTTGCCCTCTAAGGAATTGCTTAAACAAAGGCTGAGAAAATAATGGTGGGTCACAGTCATAGTGAGCAGAGATTGCTGCAGCATGAACCTTTATAGAGGAGAAGGACAAACCTTTGTCCAATAACTCAGTAAGGTATTGAAGCGCCACACTTAAATTAGGTTTAGAAACATCAAAGTCCTTTGCTGTACTCCAAAATAAAAATCTCCTCCATTTATCTGCGTAAACTTTCCTTGTACTAGGCCTTCTGGCCTCCAAAATAACATTCAAAACTTGTTGTGGAAGCTGAGACCCTCCAGGGTTTAAACCAGAATATGCCAGGCTGTCAGATGTAGAGAATGAAGTTTGACATTGAGTAAATGACTGTTCTCCTGAGACAGCAGGTGAGGAATCGAAGGCAAAGGCCATGGAGGCTCCTGTACCAGACTTCTCAGTAATGGGTACCAGTGCTGTCGAGGCCAATCTGGAGCTATTAAAATCATGTTTGGCTTGTCCTGTCTGACCTTCAGCAGTACCTTTGGGAGGAGAGGCAGAGGTGGAAAGGCATACACGTGAAGATTGCTCCAATTGAATGAGAGAGCATCCACTTTCCAAGCTGAAACCTTTTTGTGCAAAACTTTGGCAGCTGGTAATTTAGTGGAGAAGCGAACAGATCTATGTCTGGAGTTCCCCATAACACTGTCAACCTCTGGAATACATGAGGATCCAATTTCCACTCATGGGGATCCATAATTTGTCTGCTCAACACATCTGCTAAGGAGTTCTGTGCTCCTGGCAGAAACCTTGCCTGAAGATTTAGCTGTAAACTGAGAGCAGTCTCCCACAAAATCATTGCTTGTCTGCATAGAGGATAAGAATCGTTCCCCTTGCTTGTTGATGTACCACATGACAGTTGTGTTGTCTGTTTGAATCAACACCTGCCCTGGAAGAAGTAAATCCTTGAAAGCTATCAATGCAAATTGGACTGCTAACATCTCCTTCAAGTTGATATGTAGATGTTGAAGTCTGGCAGGCCACGTGTCTTGTATCCATTTTCCATTTAGATGAGCTCCCCAAGCTTTGTCTGAGGCATCTGTCGTTAAAATCTGACTCGCCTCTGGCTGGGTCACAGAGAGTCCCTTGTTTAGGTGACATTCCTGAGCCCACCACAAAAATTCCTTTTGAATGCAAGGTATTATTTGAATGACAGTGTCCAAATCTTGGCAGTGCTGTGTCCATACATTCTTGAGATACCATTGTAGCTTCCTCATATGCAGTTTGGCATTGGGAAGTACCAGAATACAAGATGCCATGAACCCCAAGGCTTGAAGGACTGTCCTTGCAGTCAGCCTGGACTGATGAGACAACTGGTGGAAGTAAAGAGAAAGATTCTTTTGTTTGTCCGGGGTCAAAAGGCCATCTGGGATGCTGTATTCAGTCTCACACCCAGAAAGCACATGTCCTGAGAGGGTACTAGACTGGACTTTATTTCGTTCACAGAATACCCCAGGCATCTTAACACTGCCATCACATACTGTAAATGATGAAGAAGTTCGTCCTTTCTTGGGCCAGTATCAGGCAATCGTCCAAATAAGGATAGATCTGTATTCCTCTTAGCCTGAAGAAAGCTACCACTGGAGCCAGAACCTTCGTGAACACTCTGGGCGCAGTAGATAAGCCAAAGGGCAATGCAGAGAACTGATAATGTGAAGTCCCAGCCAAAACGCAGATACTTCCTGCAACTGGGCCTGATAGGAACATGAAGGTAAGCCTCTTTGAGATCCAGAGTCACCATCCAGTGATCTTTGCCCAGCAGAGGTAAAAGCTGTTGTAACGTTAACATTTTGAACTTGGGAATGTCCAGATATGTGTTGAGGATGGATAAATCCAAAATTGGTCTCCACGTGTTTCCTTTCTTTGGTACTAGAAACAGGCGAGAATAAAATCCTAGGCCCACTTCTGGCAGAGGAACCGTTTGTATGGCCCCTATTTGAAGTAGTAGAGAAATTTGTTTGCGAGCCTCTAGTCTTTGCTGAGGAGGAACGTCCGGCATGCCTTTGAAAGGAGGCAAGGTATGGAAATAAAACTTGTAACCCTGGTGTATGATATCCAATACCCATTTGTCTTGGGTAATCAACATCCAATTTTCCTTGAAGAGTGCTAACCTTCCTCCCAAAGGTGCTGCCAGGCAAGAAGGATCTGGCAGCTGAAAAAGTAGGTCATTGGGCCTGTTTACGAAAGGACTGGCCCCTGCCCTCACCCGAAGATTGTGCAGGTGAACTCCTGTTCTAGGCCTGAAAGAACTCTGAGCTCTGCCCCTACCACGTCTAGATCTACCCCTAGACTGAGAATCATAAGAAGGATACGTCCACCCCTTAGCAGGCCAATTCCTACTAAACTTCGGAGGCTGAACTTGCAAAAAATCCTTAACAGCCTGCATAGACTTAGCCTTGTCTTCCATTTTCTTCAAGACTGATTCCACAGGTGAACCAAACAACACATCAGACTGCAAAGGAGCATCCAAAATCCTTGTCTTAACATGGTCAGATAAATTCTGATCCTTTAACCAGGCATGCCTGTGAAGAACTGAGCCAGTGGCAGCCACCCTAGACGAGGCCCGCACAGCATCAAAACCACACTGTAATGAATGCTTACCCACTTGTTCAGAGACATGCACCAAATCTTGCAACTCTTTACACTCAATGCCTTCCGCCAGAGCATCCACCTTAGACTTCAATTGAGAAAGAAGAAAGTTTTGATATTTCAACATATGAAACTGGCAATTCAAAGCCCTCATAGCTAAGGTAGAAGATGTATAGACCTTCTTTCCCCATCTATCCAAAGCTCTGGCTTCTTTATCTAGTGGAACCGGACTTTTTACCACAGAGGCCTTGACACCCTTAGGTCCCTGACTAATAGTTTCTGGGTCCGCCCTAGGACTCTTATAAAGATATTTATGAGCCTCAGGCACCCTGTAATACCTATCCGGTTTAACAGGAGCAGGAGGCAGAGAATCAGGATTGTGAAGCCTCTGCAAACACATCTTCCACAACATCCAGAACAGGGGGTATAGCCAAGGGCCTATGCTGGGGTAACAGCAAAAACTCCCTAAGCCTTTTCCTAGAATCAGAGAAGTCCTGACCTTCCCACTTAAAATGTTCCCTCATAGAATGCAGTGTCTTTGAAAAAGAAAAATCCTCTGGAGGAGAAGCAGAAGGAGTGGAATCATCTGCATCAGAATCAGAATAAGGAGAATACTCCTGCAAGTCTTCAGCTGAGGACTCTGAAATATCCGAAGCCTGCTCAAAACTTCCCAACTCTGGCTCCACCCTAGGCCTCTTATCAGGAGGGGGCATAGAACCTCTAATCAGAGTAATTAAATCTTCTGCCATTTTAAGCATGTGCTTCTTAGGCACAGACCCTGCTGAACTAGGAGTGACACCAACAGAAGCTGAAACTGGCCTGCCTCTGGGAGAAGCCTTGGAAACAGAAGGAGAAGGCCTAACCACCCTAGGAAGGGAGGGGAGTACAGTAACTTGGGAAGCCCCTTCAGCCTGACCTGCCTCCTGAGAGACCACCTCCTGCAAAATCAAAGTCTCCCCCTGAGACTCCAGAGAAGTCTCCGTCGGAACCACCGGTTCCACTGAAGCTCTAAAGAACCGGCGTCCGGAACGGACGACTCATCTTGCCTGGATTTAACTGTTTTGTCTTTGCGCTTCTTCGCAGAAGCGGGCGCCGGAGAATCCGACGGCATATTATAATTGCACCGCTTCCCAAAGACCAGCCTAGCACAATCCAACCTTCGCCTAATAGTGCGTTTATTGAACCTAGCACAAAAGCGACACCCAACAACGTCGTGCTCAGGCCCCAAACAAGGAATACACAAAGAGTGATAATCCCTATGCGGTATCTGTTTCCCACAAGAAATACAGTTATTCACTTTTTCTGACATCCGGTAAAACACTGAGGCAAGAAAAAAACAAAATAATCCCCAACGGGGTACTTAGCCAACTTGGATTCGGTCTGAAACTCCGAATTCGAAAAATTTCAGAACGCCGAACGGCACTTGCAACGCTGCTTCTGCATCGGACCATGCGGCAAAAAAGACTGGGGAAATGACGTCGGTCATGCGCTTTTGTACCCTGACGTCCTGATGTCAGTTTTAAGCGCCTTGACCGACGTCAGCCTAATACTTTGGTATTCGGGCCGACCGAGGACAGCGGACTACCCATATGTAAGGACTGCAGCAATGTGAGATGAAGAACATCTTCCTTTCTCTGCTATTGTCTTTACCTGTACGATGTCCCTGTACCTTTCAATTTGCACTGTTTATGACTCTTGTCCTCTTTACACACCCTGTGCTAACCTCTATGCTTTACAACATGTTACCATTGCTTGATTATTTTTATTATATTTTTATTATATTTGCTATTTTTTATTACAAATTTTGCTTTTTGTTGTTTGCAATTGTATTTGTATTTTATCATGTCTTGGAGCTTATCTCCCCGGGCCTCTACTGAAAACGGACATATATCCAGTTAGACTAGCCCGGTCAACAAATGTAAAATAAAATAAAATAAAATAAAAACATACCCTTCATCCCTTTGTATATAAACCCTCTCCAATGAAACAATTAGTACATATCATTGAGAAAAGGACTACACCACAGGGAGCCAAGGAAAAAGATAAGTGGTATGAGGAACTGGAAATGGCCAAAGCGGAGTTACCCATACATATCTGTGTCTGAGGCACTTTAGTAGCCTGTTTTGGTGGCAAAGGCAGTTTATTAAATTTTCTTCTTGCGATGGCCAAAAGAAAGAAGAACTGAGAAGCTGAAATGCTGTCCCAAGGTAAAACCGACAAAGATGCTGGATTCCTGGGAAGGCATGGCAACAGTAGTCAGTATCAGGTATGTAATAAAAAGAAAAGGTCATTTTTTCCACAAAAAAATGCAGTAAAAAGCATTTTTTTAAGACTTAACCCAGTCCCCAAAAAGAAAAATAACACTAGTTTTACCAAAGAAAAAGTAGCTTTAAATTGGTTTTAACAACCTTTTTCTGCAAAAGTAAAAAGTAACATTTCTGTGTAATGGTTACTAAAATTAACAAAGCAATGTCTTTTGGCTTTTCCCAGTTAGGAGTCTCCACAGTGGATCACCAGTCTGCAGCTTGATTGGCAGTGGAGGAGAGGAGTTTTTATGGTGTCGAGTTGCCAGCCTGGCGCCCAACCTTCATAGAAGGTACAAGCACACACATGCACCTACCTGCATGTCTTTTAAAACTCACTCGACCACAGGGAGGACATGCAGACTCCGCACAGAAGGCACTCCAGCTGAGAATCGAACTGGAGAACCTCTTGCTGTGAGGAGACAATGCTAACCGTGGCACAACTGTGGCCAAACGTTACTTAAATTAAGTCTTAAAAAAAAAAAAAAAAAACATTTTTCCCAGCATAAAATAATTAATTTTACAGAAAAATTTCACCTTCAGTCATAAAATTAAAAACTGGAAGTTATTTTTTTTCATAAAGGGAACTTATCCATCCAGTGATGGAAAGTGTTAAGCCAACCTTCTATCCTCAAAAGCCTAGAAGAAGAGTACTCTTCAGTGGCAAGAAAATTCTGAAGGGCTTGGCTCCCAAGATCATCTCTTCAGTGACAAGAAAGGTCTGAAGGACTTGGCTCCCAAACCGGAACGTGATCTTGAAGCTTAGGAAGATGGCAGTCTGTTATATCCTTAGCAGGACATAACCCATACAGCTAAGGCTGCTGCTGAAGTAATCAGTATGATGAACCTCTTTAGAGAGGCAATCTAAAATCTAATTCATGTCCCTCAGAATGAGGATCAAAATCTGACAGAGGAAAATCTTTTCCTTTTAAAATGAAGTGAAGTGAAGAATCTGAAAGGCTTTAAATAATCCTTCAGCAAAGCCCAACCAGTCTTCATCTGCCATACGTGACAAAGGTGAAGAAAAAGGCCTGACTTCATGGTTTTCTTTTGCTGGAAGGCTCCCAGAAAAAGAGCCCCTTGAAGATCAGTCACTTCCCCAGAAATCAAACTCCTCAGAGCAGCTTCACAAAGGAACAACATCTGCTCTCTTGTTCAATGTCATCAAGCTTGGTTCTCCCTTGTCCAAACATGACAGTGGAACAGCGTCAGAGAACCTGCCAGCCTGCCTCTCGGTCCTTAGTGGTTTCCCAAGGAGCAACACTAGAAGGGCTGAGAGAAACTGATGAGTGGTACAAGGAATCCAATATGGCCACAGTAGAGTCACTCACTGGCGAACAAGGCAAAGTAGAAAACGTGTCACAATAGATGCCTCTAGTACAACCTTTCTGTTCTTGCAGAATGGGGAGGGGGGGATAACTGAGGATACTGGGCCCAGGTCCATCTCAATATCAAAGAAAGTGTCTGCCATTTGAGTAGTGGAGCCTTGGTAAGTCAATGTTTCCTCCTGAATAAAAATGTAATTTTTGAGATAAAATTTTTACTGACATCCACCAAAACCATTAGTTCTAGCCCCTAGCTATAACTTTTCATAGAAAAGTTAAACTGTTCCTTGCAAAAATTGATAAAAATGGAAGTTGGTCCAAAGCAGTTACTTATCTGCCCAGCCTTGAAGAAGATCTAGCCAACTGTCGATCCCTTGAAGCTTGCGGGAAAAGCATACCTCGATGACAAGAAAGTATGAAGATTTGGTGCCCTAGCCATTGACTTTATATTGCTCCTCTCAAGCTGTATGACAGTAGGACGGGTGGAAAGTGACTTAAAGCTTCAGATGCTGTCCAGCTGTCCAATCCTTGGCAGAATACATCCCATACAGCTTAGGTTACTGCAACAATGATCTAATAATGAATGTCATACTTTCTCTGAACATTCTGGTAATGCAGTTTATTTGTACTAATAATCAAAACATATGCAAAGCCAATAAATACCACTATATTACCACTGAATTACCTAAAAATCTGCATCATCTGTGTTAACCTTACCATTCACGTGCATATTACATATGAATGCTATCTGTTACACTGGATCCTAGACTACTACCCAAAAACATGTAGTGTACTGTAAACCTTAATGGAATCCCACACAGCTTCTGGATTAAAATGTAGATTAGCACCAAATGGTATTGTACTGTCATGGACTGCTAACATGCTACCTCTCAGTTTCCCTACAGTGGGACATGTATGTATTTTCTCCTCCTTTTCTCTTAAAGTATCACAGTGAACCCAAACCATGAAAAGCCTCCATACTGAATAAATACTTCCCATCAAGGCAGACATTTTAAAAGCTGTCTATTAAGTGATTACAATTGTAGTCACTTAATGGCAGCTTATAAAATGTTAAACTGTTCTTTAAAAACTACAGCAGTTTATAAGATGTCATTAGTCTATCCCTCACACTATGGGGATCACCAAATGGTTGAGCTGCCCAGAGCACCAAATTTTCTTGCTACAGCTCTGGTTAGAAGGTCTTTGGTATGTTTGTAAGCCCCTTCTTGCAAATAGTAACTGGTTTTGCTGCTTGTTATGACTGCAGTTCTTTAATTCATTTACTTACCTATTTGTTTACTGGGCTAGTTCATCTGAACCCAGGGAAAGGAGCTCCATATCAATATAGAAGTGCACTGCTAAAAATAGATAAACTTTGTAAATTGTTCATACTCTTATTATATTTGCATAATGACATTTTAGATTGGTTTAAGAAAAAAATATACAAATATAAGCAAAATACAAAGGTATAAAAATGTATGTAATAAAGGAAGAAAATCAGTCTCAAATTAATTGAGCAGTAGTCATCTTAGGTTAGTTTGGGGTTTCAGTATAAAAATGTGTAAAAAGCAGCTATAGGATGAAAAAAAGATGTAGAATAGATGGCTAAGAGGTAAGCAGTGTTATTAGTTAAAAGAAGTTACAGAAAAGATACAGTGTCATGTAATACTGAGTCAAGGGTGTCAGTTACTAAGGAGTAAGTAGAGACATGGTAAAAGCTAGCAGGCAGCTGTATTTGCTAATATAAGCAGATAAGAGGATGAAAAGAGGATAAATAGAAACAATGGAGAAGTAGAAAAAGGTTAAGGTTGTAAAGAAGTAGGTGTTAGGGGTAATGAAGGCAGAGTAACAGTGTAGAAAAAGGGGAGGAGAGCTATGAGAGCAGAAAACAGTGATGAATGAGAGCAAAGACATAGTGGAGGGTAAATATAAGTTATAAAACACAGGTTGGTAGCCTGAATCACAGCATTAGTGTCTCACTGGACAAGCTGAGGGAAACATAATTTTAGCTTGACTGGCTGGTTTTGAGTTATTTTTAGTCAGGTGCAGATCAGGAACATAACCAAGTGTTCAGTAGGTATTATTTTAATTGACCTTGAATAATTTCAAGATTTTACAGCTGTATTTGATCCACTGTGGCGACCCCTAACCGGGAAAAGCCGAAAGACAAACATTGGCAATGTTTAACAACTGCTTCAGGGACTCACTAAATAAATACCCTGATAACTAAGATAAGCTGGAGTTATAAATGTTTGAGCACACTGGCTAAAGTCCACAGTGATGCACGTTTAGGAGTCTTCAAAACCTGCTGAAGCATTAATTTTTCTAGGGAAAATGCATAGCTCCCAGGAGATTTGCAGACATTTGCTAAGGCATAACTACACTTTTCACTTGCACTATGTGGACTAGCCCAAAAGCATTGTGAAACATGCCTATAGCTACTGGTGTCTGGCTTGATGCCCTTCATGCATTATTTGAAACCTGTGTGCCACTGAACATTTTTTCTTTTTGGGGGTACATTTTTCTCATCTCCCAAGATGTTTTATTAAAGGAAAAGTTAAAAAAAATGTGCAGATGGTTGTGTTTTGTTAGGGTCTTTTTGGTTGGGTTATATACACATCTCCTCTGGGACTTTTTTTTTTGGGCTTTTGGACTACATTTGATCATGCTGAAACAAAAGAATGGTTGGTTACACGTACAGCAGTGCTGGGTGTCAGGAGCTGGACGTCTCTGCTCTTCCTACCAACTACAATTGCCACACCACACACTAGCCACTTAGGAGATTGACTGATTGACTGATATTTGCAATCATGTACAAAGATAAAATTAAGACTTAACAACTTCTAGCTCATAGGTTCATACTAGGCTATCTGCCGTTGGGCATTTATAAGCCTAGCCAGAGTGTGTTTGGCTTTCGCCACCCATTTTAAATTAATTTTGCTATGCCCTTTTTCGAGGTTGGTATACTGTGCCTCTGTCTAACAGTGACACAGAAGTGATACCCGGGATAAACCTACGATCTCCCATCCACTCATCAAGATTCCTCTTGAAGAGAGTCAATGAGGGACTCTGCCTAACCTGGACTGGGATTTTATTCCAGAGTGAAGGGAGCCTCTGGGTTATGAATCTGTTATCAGTCCAAGACATTTTACTGTCACTCTGTAAACTTCACCTCTCTTCAATTTCTGAGATCACAAAGTACATTCATTTACCAGGTCAGTTTCCTTTCCTTCAAACACTATTAACAAAATAAGTATAATATCTGCATCTGCTCAGAAACAACTCTTGGTTTAGCTTTTCTGGAAAGTGCAATGACAGACACCCTAACTGTGACACTTGTAATGGCACTTACAAATATCTGCAATCATGTACAAAGATAAAATTAGACTTAACAAATCAGATTATTGTTATCACCAAGGCAAGGTTATTAGTACACAATGTCTGGGATTATTAGAAGGCTGGCTCATTGCACAATGCAAAATAGTGCAAGTGGAAGTCAAGCTTAGGTTGTGGACAATTCTAAGATGGAGATTGTGTGGCTGTGCAGTGTTCAGAATGGCACAGGATTCGTCCATCCATCACCCCTTGTTCCCTATTTTTTGCACATGCACTCGGGGTGTCACTTCAACAGTGACAATCACCTAGAGCCAAGGTTTACACCGCCGGGTGGCTATCCCTGCCATAGTAGTTCTTCAATACCACACACTCGCCCAGAGGAAACCCATGCGAATACACGGAGACCATGCAAACTCTGCACAGAAGAAAACCCAGCCAAGAATGAAACAAGGAAACCTCTTGCTGTGAGAAGACAACACTATCTGCTGCAACTGTGCCATCCCCCAATGAGCACATAATGTCATACAAATGAGGAACCAATGAAAATGAGCCACAAACAACATCCAAATGAAAGAACCCCCAACGTTACAAAACCAATTCAAATACATACAAAAAGGCACTGCTAATTGGCTGTACTTACCCATTTTGAATATCGTGATTTGATGTGTATATGATGAGAGCTATGCTAGGACTTGGAGCAGTGGTATGTGTTGGGTGCTGCCATTGGAGCCATTACTCACAATGTTGCAAACTGCAATCACCTACTCCAATACAGGAGGTGCAGCCTGAGCCCGATGTACCGTAACTTTTTTCAGCAACTGACTGTGGCCCTTTTCTGAGAAAACAGGGATACTGTACGTGATTAAGTTAACTGTGAAGTCCACAAGCAGATATGTATGGTACTTCCATTCCTGTAGTCACAAAGGTATGTGTAAGACTAATGATCTTAGCTGCAGGGCCCTATATTGTCCTGTAGGGGACACATTGGGGATATCACAGGTGTCAGCCTCATGAATCCTAAACCGGTTCCTCAACATTATGCTACAACAGGTAGAACACATAACATCAGAGGTTCCTGTGAGAAGACTTCCAACAGAGTCACCTAATTCATAGATAACACACATACAAGGCTAGACAGACAGGCCTATAAACACAGGAGCCATGCAAGGTGGGAGTAAGCCATATATAATGTTGTCTGTTGCATGTTGGAGGTAATATTAGATGATATGCCTACTGCCTTTACTGATGATCCTAATACCCAATCCTTACTCTTTGCAAAAATGGCATGTCATGTGTCCATAGGTAGCAGTTATGCCATCTTACCAGCGGTCTGTGTAGTTTGATGTGGAGTGGCCTGTGCCCAACCGCCTCACATTCTAAGGAGGCCGAATAGATGACAGCTGCTATGTGTCTCATGAATGCACCTACAGAAGCACTATTTGCCATGAGTGACCTCAGCAGCACTATTGTCTCTCTGTCCATATACTCAAGGTCATATACAGCTGGTGTAACTCCTCCCATAAATCACTAAACATACACACACACACACACACACACACACACACACACACACACACACACACACACACACACACACACACCATCTCCACAATGCTATAAGTAGTGGCCATCTCTGCTTGGATCACTGAGCTGTCCATCTACTAGTTGACTGAGAATGTTTTACTTGTATCACAGACAGTCCTGGAGTCATGGCAGTGCAGCCTCCCACCCACCTCTGGCATCTCTCCCCAGTCGTAGGTATAACCACCTCAGAAGAAGTCAAGTCAGATGCCGTGTGAGCTGGGGACAGAGATGGAGCCTGTGAGGGTGGGACATCCCCACTCTGTGCCAGTAAACAAGGAGCCTGAATCATCACCACTGACACTGGAGAGGGACGTTCACTTAGAACAAAAATGGATACACTCAGTACTCCCAGATTCAGCTTTCTGCATCAAGCACAATTTTCCTTAAAAGCACACACGGAACACACAGTCTGGGGGCTGGTTTCTCTCTCTCCAAATCCCCAGTAAGATTCCCCACTGGCAAAGCTGTAGAGTTCCTCAGTGTCCAACCAAGTCCTCCATCACTCTCTCTGTGAAACCACTGCTTTGTGTCCCTACTCCCAGCAGCTAACAAACACTCTGAGATTTGATTTGAGTGCACACAGACACACACACACACACACACACACACACACACACATCTGGGAAAGGCTGGCACAGATTGACTTGGCAACAAACCAAAAGTTGTCTAAATAGAAAAAAATTTCAGGAGCTAAGAAATAAATCTAAAAACAAATAAGAATTGACAAACATAACCACTACTCTGACATGCAAGCCAAGCACAAATCTGATCCAATAAAAATTCTGGGCTCCCATAAATAAAATTCTTCAGCCTGGGAAAACTTTCACCCCACCTCCTAATATTTGGCAATTCCACTTCTGACATTGCAACACAATTTAATGTGCACTTTACTAACTCTATTCAAAAACTGATTAATTCTACCTCTCCTTCTACTCATGATTTCTCCCAAACACCAACCTTTGAGCAAAATGTTTTTTCTCTACATCCAGTATCAACTTCTACTATTTATAAGTATCTAACAAAACTAAAACCCACAGCTCTTGCAGCTGATAAGACTCCCATGTGAATACCTTAGAAATGCTGCTAAAGCAATCTGTTATCCTGTATCTATACTAATTAACAGGTCCAAACAACATATTACACCCCTTTAGAAAATCTCTTATATCATACCAATTCATAAGGGTGGCAACTCAACTGATTTTACTAGCTACCGTCCTATTGCCATTCTATCCCCAATCTCTACAATTCTTGAGAAATGTGTTCATTCCCAAACACTTCACTACTTACTAACAATCTCCTTTCTGAAACACAACATGGTTTCCGCCCAAACCATAGTAGCTGAAATTAGCTTATCCTACTCCATAAATCAACAGTGTAATTTAGGGAATCATGTCTCTTCCATTTTCCTATATTACTCTAAAGCCTTTGACACAGTTTCCCATTCCAAACTTCTTATTGCACTATCAGATCTGAATCTGCACTCCCCAACACCATATTGGTTTAAAGATCATCTTTCAAACCATCAACAAGCTGTAAAATGGGAAAACAACCTTTCCCCTCTTCTCCCCGTGAACTTAGGTGTCCTTCAAGGATCTATAGTAGGACCCCTGCTCTTCTCTATATCCACTAATAACCTAACAAAGTCCATACCAAACTGATCTAAGATGCTGATGATTCTACCCTAATATGCTCTGCCCCAACACTACAAAAATTACAACTTATTACCCAGCAATCCTTCTCTGAAATAGAAAAATGGCTTTCCAACTGTCAACTAATACTTAACCCTAAATAAACTCAGTTAATGTTGTTCCATCCCTCTACTGCTACTGACTCAATTCCATCTTTTCAAATTACTTCCTCTGACAAACCCCCATCACACCCGTGACCCATACTAAACTTCTAGGAGTAATCATAGACCACAATATGAAATTCAACAAACATATAGATGAAACTATTACAAAGGTGCACAAAAAGGTAGGCACCTTCTATAGATGCAAAAATTACCTCACATCTGAAAGTAATGTTACTACTGCAAGAACCCATCTTCTCTCCACTATTTTGTATGCCTCCCCTGTCCTAACCAATCTAAATAAAGGAGACTTAAATAAACTATCTGCTACAACAAAATAGCAACATTTGCTACTGATTCACTGTTTAGTATTGCATCACTGCCTATCCCTTACAAAACTATCCTGGCTAGAATTACCAAATTTTATTACTTTTAACCAACTTACCATGGCCCACCAAATCCTCTATCACCCTAATAAAACCCCTGCCCTTCAAGGACTCCTTCAACACTATGCTAGCAGTCTACTACTAAGAAGTACCAATAAGGCACTAATTGATAACTGCAAGCAGATATAACTCTGGGGACTCTCTATATTCTACTACTATTGCTAAAGCCTGGAATGCACTCATTCTTAACATCCAGTTAATACACAACACAAGTGACTGTAAGTGCCTCATTAAGTCACATTTAAATAACTCTTGGTCTTGCGCTTGTACGTGCTCTGGATAACCTCTACAATTCCTCCTAAACTCACTTCCTTTTCTCCTATCTAACCTCTTTTGTTCTACCTGTCTTTTT
Organism: Protopterus annectens; assembly: GCF_019279795.1. Taxonomy (NCBI): domain Eukaryota; kingdom Metazoa; phylum Chordata; order Ceratodontiformes; family Protopteridae; genus Protopterus; species Protopterus annectens. Next base: position 96,224,491 of record NC_056744.1, read on the forward strand.
TATGTCATCTACTTAAATGCTTTATCTTACAATTTACTATATATTCTGTTGTTTCTACTTACTTCACCATCAAATACCTTCACTATCAATCACTAATTGAAATATTTTTTTAACAAATAACATTCCACTTATCTTTACTGTTTCTGCTACTTTCATGTACTATATCAGCCAATCCCTAGACATGTGTCTTACAGGTTCATAGGTGAATACTAGGTATCGGCCCCAGGGCCTATATAAGCCTAGCCATAAAGATTCTCTGGCTTCAGCCACCCAAAAAATGTATTTACCTGTGCCCCTGTCGAGCAGAGCCACAGAAGTGATCCCTGGGGTAAATTTCCTATTTCCCATCCAGTTGTCCAGATTTTTCTTAAAAAGGGCCACTGAGGTGCTCTGTTTGACATGAATGGGCAGCTTGTTCCAGAGTATGGGAAGTCTCTGGGACAGGAACCTATCCCTCCAGCAAGTTCTGTTTATTATGGTGACAAGGTTATGGTCCCTGGAGCATATGGCCCAAAGGGATTGGGATTTTTCTAAGTGTAGCATGTCCGACAGCTCTGGGTTTGACATGGCTTTGAATGTTAGGCAGAGATTGCCTATGAGTAGGCGATATGTGATGGAGCAGAGCTGGAGTTTCTTAAGACGGTCAGCATAGGGCATCTGTTTGAGGCTGGTGATCCTCTTTGTGAGGTATTTCTGTGGTCTTTCCAATTGGTGCAAATGTTTTGTGAGGTACACCCAAACTTAATTCTGTCTTAATTCTATTTCCTAATTAATATTGTAGCCATGACTTAAGATACCCATTTTACTGCAAATGCTGTCTTAGTTCAGTGTTAAATTTTTATTTTTTTTATTTTTTATCTTGTTTAGCATTTTACTATATGCTCCCTATACTTTCTAGCTACCACTGTACTTTTATTGTATTTAATGCTGCATGATTTGTATGTTTTTTATTGTAAATTTCTATGTACTATGTTCCTATGCTTGGAGATTTTCTCCCGGGGCCTCCGCTGAAAACGGGCAATCCTGCCCAGTCAGACTTTTCCAGGTAACCAAATGTAAATAAATAAATAAATAAAACTAGCTATGCCCCCTTCTGCCCAGGCTATAAGGTAGTTATTGCCACTAGACACTACAAAGCCAGCAACTCTAAGTCTCTTAAAGGGGTACCTAATTATACTGAGTGAAATTAATATTAATACAAATGATAGTGTTTGGACAGTGCAGTAAGCTTTCAGGAGTGGCCACAGAGTCACCAAATGGATACGACTACTCTCAAAGGTTAAAATGTTCTCTAAAGGACCAGCCAAAATTAAAAGTTTAAATATAGTTAATAATAAATAATAAAAGAGCATAAAATATGGAATATCTATTTACAATAAACACCATAGTTTCAAACACAGGAAATATTAAAATAACACAGATGAATAGAGTCACACAGATACAGAAAAAACAGTACTTAACTAATCTCACTATATTTTCCTGACTGATCTAAAGAATTACTATTCCCTGGTTCACTTACTAGAGCAAGGCAAGATGAAGTTAGTCAGGGGTTCTTCCTTGTCAGGTTCCAAAAATAGAGTGCTCAGAGACCTCAGTCTCACCTAATATTAAAATATCATTTTTAGTCATGGATTAAAGAATGGCATCACATACATCTGTTCATCTGACTTCTGGTTCCCATGCTACCCCCTTGACTAGAATCTGCCAGGACTTAGCACATGTGTTACAATATATATCTCAAGCTTTGCTAAAGTTTATTGCAGCATCTGGAAGCTGTAAAACCATTTTAACGCTTCTGCTCTTAATACAGAGATTTACATATCATGCTTCTTACAGATATTGCATCTCTGACTTAATTCAGAACTGTGAGATAACAATGTTATGGCCTAGGCTCAGTAATTTAACTTCTGGGCATTTTTCAAAGTTAGCTGCAGCTGGAATGTGATTAACCTCTTCTCTTCCAGTATCCTTTGTTAACATATATATATATATATATATATATATATATATATATATATATATATATATATATACTGTCAGTTACGTACAGTCAGGACCCACTGTTGGTACATTTTTAACACAAGCAACTTTGCAAATACCTTTTTCAACACAAGCATCGGTACAAATCAGTTTGCTATACAAATGACATATAATTCTTTACAAAATTCCAGCCAGCTGTGCTGGCATATGTTACACATCCACTGCCCTTCTTCTCCTGGCATAGCTGGCAATACTTCACATTGTCACAGACAGTTTCACAGTAACAAAATGTTTGTCATGCAATGGGGAGGCTCTGTGCTCTGCCTGTACCTCTGCAAGGCCTCTGTAATAGTGGTTGTGGGGGACTCCTCCTCATGTAGTGTGTAAGCAGTATCACTGTATCATTGGACATTATTCTGCTATGAATTGTGCAAGTAGCAATGTCAGTCACAAGTGCCTTGCTGACATCAGTCCTTTATTCTCCAGTTGTGTTGGAACCTGTGATAACATAAAAACACATGACACCACAGCCGGCTCACATATGTATCTTTCCATATCACCAGAAGTATAAGCAGTGGCACACATGGAAATAGTGTTTTACAAAACACTAAAATACATATATTGTAATGCAGGATGTTGTATTTGTACAGCAGATATGCCTGGAAAGAAATATATACAGGTAGGCCATGGTCAATCCTCTCTTCTGTTAGGCAGTGGGGTGTGCTATGGCCTATTACAATGGATACTACCACCCTGTTTTTTTAACCTAATGGTACATGGATTTTGGTGCCAAGCCTGCTCCCACATCCCAACTACTACCAGGTAAGATGGGGCCAATTGCCCTGGCAGCCAAACAACACCAAAACGTTCTCTACCTCTACCAGCTGCTTCTGTGTTGACAGTCCACTCCTACATTGAAACTCTCTGCCATGATGTCCAGTTTATTTTCCTTTGCATGTGATATCATATTGTTAATCCTCCATTTCATCTGCATTAGGGACTTACTATGGCATTTACAGCCTAGCAAACCTGGTTCTGATAATGCCTGCTTGTGGTATCTTTGCCCAGAAAGCATGTGCCTTGTGTGTGTGGAGGGCCTGCAATAGCAGTTCATTCTCCTGGCTACTGAACATTTCTATGCAATGCCTTCTTTGGGTGGCCATGTCAATACTTGTACACCAAGGACAAAACAAGTCAATAGGCTGGATGTAAATCCTGTGCTGGGGCATGCAAAAGATTACAACCATGGCCTTCCCCACTTACGGACTTGACTAAAAGTTGCAGTTACTGCTGAGCACAGTCTCACTCCCTTCATTTTCAATACTGTACTCATGCCTCTACATACAGTCCTACCACCAGTGGTTCTTCTTGCACCTAACTGTCCCATTCATTCTCAATGTGTGGGAGCTGGGCATTTCCATGCTGGCTAAGAGCCCTAGAGCCCATTATTTTTTACACTGTAAGCCCTACTGGCTCATCCATTCTCTAAACACAAGAGTCAGGTAGTAGGGAGCAGACCAACTTGCTAGTCCTGCAGACAGGCTTACCCGCTCCGCCAACACCTCTACAAACTCTGCTGCATGCTGCTATCATTTACATTATCATTTACATACTGAATATCCTCCAGCTCATGCATGTGCACTATGGCGGCAGCACATGCTCCATAGGTTCATGATCTACACCTGTAACACCCAATGTTCCTATTGGGTATCACTCAAGTGGCAAGCCACAGCCATTTCCCACCCCCCTCCAATGAAAGGTGAGCTGACAGTGACTGTCCCCTCCCATCCTATCCTGACAGTTTTATCAGATGCCCAAGCTGCTGATCAAACTCAGATCACCTGGGCCACATTCAGGGATTTATCACTCTACACCACCAGAGCTGATTCACAAACTCCACGCCCCTTTTGATATGCAATTCCCACAGCATCCTACGTTCATGGCACACACACACACACACACACACACACACACACACACACACAGGAAAAAACACACGTACTCATGCACAAACAGGCATGTACACAGATGCACCCACACACACACACAGTCATACACTACTATGCCATGCCAATGTGATTATGCATGCAACAAGATACACACCTCATGCTCCCCGACAGCTGCCACAGGATTTACAGTTATGAATGAGGTTATTTATGTGGCAGAACTCCTCCTTTAAGTCTGTTATACTCCATCTCTATAGAGCTTTTACTCAAATTCCTCTATATCTTAAGTTCTGCAATTGTAAGTGGTGTTGTACAAAATGGCAGATGCACTTTACATCATGTTAACTTACAGGACAGTTATGCTACTGTAGCAAAATAGTGCCAATGTCTGTGAATCATTGCCTGTGTACAATACATTACCTCTACATACTGCCCTGAGCCATGGATGTTACTTATGGCACAAAGCATACCACCTCTATGACTGTACATATGGCATAAGTCTCCACAATGTGTTCTGTTGTGCAGCTCTATGATGCACTACACTTGATTCACAAATGTGCACATGCACAGCCTACCATACTGCTCCCTAAATGGATCTACTAAGTGGCAATGGCTGTTTATGGGAGTGGTAAGATCAGGGCTCCTGCAAAATAGGCTAGGGAGAGCAGGAGTTTTCTGTTCTTCCTGCCCAGGCATTTTAAGGCGTGTCCAACTGTTCATTCCATGTTCTTCTGAAGAAAGTAGATCCCTGGCACAAGCCGAAACAGACACTGTTTAATGCTAGTGGCATCACCCCTTCTGGGGAGCAGTGTCAGCACTACAATATCACAGATGGTGCCACCATAACCAGCTCTGACAGTGGAAGGCAGAGCTTCAGAAAGAGTGAAACACATACCAAACAAACCCAGAAAGCGCTTATGTCAGTTATCTTTTCTTCTAGTATATACACTTCTGTACATGTATGCATAACAGTACAGGCTCTGTCTTGCAGATGCTGAGGAGCAATAGCTTAACATGGTTGAGTGCCTGCAGAAGGCAAAAGCACCTCTCAAGTCCTCTGTGTGACTGTAATCATGTTCGTATTGTGTGCGTGCGTGTGTGTGTGTGCAATAAAATAACATTTTTGCTTTTGTATCTTCATTTTGCAGGACTAGTTAGATAAGAAGAGTTTGCACCCACTCTGGTCTCTGACAGCTACTGTCTAGCACTGTACCCACCAGATCTTGGATGATGGTCCCTCCGCTGGAGGTGACTCAATAAGGACACTGGTGCTCACTTGCATTAACCTCTCAGGAGAGGGGGGTAAGGACTCCTCTCATGAAGGTGGACTGGAGGAGTCTCCGACTGAATCTCGATATTGAGTTGCGGGGGTTGGTCAATGCAGAGATGCACTGGCAACTGGGCACCCACCTTGACAACATGGAGTGCCTTATGGCGCAATTGTCAGGCCCTGACCATCAGGCCTCCAGAGAACCAACCATCCCATAACAGCATCTATTCACTTAAGCAATACCTGGGTTTGCTGTCCCCTGTGTCAGCCTGGAAACCAACCATGCAAGAAGTCCACTCTATTCACTTCCTAGGGTGGTCCCTCCTTTCTATGTCATTTCCCATTACTTGTTCATTGACCAACCCTTCCCATCACAAACTATCCACTCACAGTCTTGTCCACCTTTTGTATGTATACTTTCCCCGTTTGTCTGCGTCTCCGTTACATGTTGGTTTGTCTGCCTCTGCTATCCACCCTTCTCCTTATATCCTATTCATAGCCATCCTTTGTACCATCTCCACCTATCTTCCGTCATAAGAATTACAAAATGGGCCTATCCCTGCCAAAAAAATACCTTTCCTTCCTACCAACCATTCATACCTTATGGCTTTTTTTCTGTATTCACTTTTGCTTGCTGCTCTTACCTTTCCTACATTCACATTTACCCCATTTTTCCCTGTTTATATAATAAACAGGATTTCTAATCTGCTGTGCACATCCACATTGGTCGATCTGTTGGATGCTGTGTTAACCATGCTGTGCTGCCCTTTTTGTGGTGGCCTAATGTTAGCTGCAGCTGTGATCTTCTGCATTGTGTGCTGCAGCATACACTGACACAGGTGTACGAGTGCCATAGTGCTGATGTCCTTTACATTAGCCCTGCGTGCTGTTCTAGCGCTGTCCTTGCCACATGGTAGCACAGCATTGCTTTTCTTGTTATCAATGTGGCTATGTTTTCTTTTGCAGTTCTTTCCTCAGCATGCAGGCATCATCTCCTTCCTTCCATACCTCTAACTAGTTCTCTGGTGCTTTGCAAAGTGAACTCCTCGAACTCTGCACAGCAACAGCACTTGTCTATAAATCTCAGCCAATGTTTTTTCTTTTTCTTATCATCAAGACCAAGTAAACAGTACATCACTTCAGTGGCAAATAAAAACCCATTCTATTGTAATTTAAATTGTTGTAGCTGCTCTAATGGCATTATTTGAGATACAACAAAATGCCTGAGACACACATTCATCTGATATTTTTTACTGGGTTAGTAGCTTAACCTATAAAGTCTTTTTCAGCCATGATCTCAGTCATTAGGAAGGATGGTTCATTTATAGCAAGAGTCACAGGAAAAATAATATTCAAGCACCCATGCTAGAAGGTACAAATTTGTCATACACTACAGCATTCCATGTGCAAGACACTACTAGTTCAGCCAGTTCCATGGCATGCAAAAATAAGGACCTGACAGTTACCAACAAAACCTGGGTTTGACAGTGGTCTAGTTTCAGAAGTCAATTAGATAGGGATGGGAAGAAATAGGTCACCCTGCCCATTTCATGCCAACAGTTTAGAAGACATCCTGGTACAGGAGAGACCCCCATAGATCAGGCAACAACCATATCTCCATGCAAAAATGATGAGTCGGTGGTTTGGGATAAAGCAGTGTATTTTTACAGTCTAGCAAGCACTTGTTTTGACATCAAGAGGTCAGTGGATTTTCCATCTAGTGCACTGGGTGTAGCCTGGTCTGTTTAGGTTTGGAAAACACTTGAGATTTCTGCATGTATTTTTAATGGCTGGAGGGTTTATTAATCAGCTTATCCAGTTTTTAGTGCCTTTATAAATTCTTTACAATTGAGTGGCTCTTGGCTCATTTACAGAAAGCAAAGTACTTTTATAAGATGTTTAAAGTACACTGCTACACGTAGCCATATCTTTTGTGGTAGTATTTCACTCCAGACACTTCTTTACTGTGCTTTTACATTAGGAGGACTGGGATTATTCATCTAATGACAGAAGGTATTTACCTGGTCTGTCTGAGCTGGGAAGCACACAAAAGGGCTCCAAGTATTTTTTTTTTTTGCACTTCTAAAATATAATCACAGCATATAAGAGGAGTTTAAAAAAACTGTACTGTCTGCTCCTGCTTTGAGTAGTTAATTGCACTGTATTACATTATATCTGTTAGTTGTAGGGCTGTTGTACGTAGTTTGTGTGATCTTGTTACACTTGGGCTCCAAAACCAGCTATTCTACATTAAAAATGTGTTTTTCTGCACCCTTATGGCAGAAGTATGCAAATCTAACCTGTTTGAGTTGAGGATTGCTGGTGGAAGGCTTAATGTGTGACTTCCTGATTGGTACTTGGCTTAAAACTTGTTTCTATTTGCTCGTATTAAAACCTCACATTTGAACTGCAATGCTCTTCATTCAGCAGTGGTTAGCAGTGCCCTGTACAGACGCAAAAGCCAAGAAGTTCAGTTTTTCCCTAAACAGCTGTTAGTGAAATCCTTCAAAGCTTTTCTGCTGCTCTAGGAGTAACTCAGTTGTGCACTGAGCAACACTGCCTTATTGATCAACCTTAGCCTACACAAGGTATAGGTCCCTCTTGTAATCTTGGAGCTACCAGCACAGTCCTGTCAAATTAACCCATTCCTTTCCCTAATAAAACATAGAGCAAGAGAATGTTATCATGGACAGTCAATTACCCACCATCTCTCTGGCCATTTTGATAAACATGGGTATCCTGAGGCAAAGTAGCAATTGTGTCATGTATACCGACAACCACTTACACCTGAAACAAACAAATTCTTTATGTGAGAGATGTAGTTACACTATGAAACTGGAGACAAGACTTTCACATAAAGACAAATCAAATGCCAAACAGGTTGTCAGGACACACACACACACACACACACACACACACACACACACACACACACACACACACACAAGCCCATAAGGCGTACTACCACAAAACCTAAATGTACTGGTCATAGGTGACTCCTTTGTGAGACACGTGGATGTTCCCCTCACCAGGCTAGATAAGGGGTGGGTTACGGTTAGGTGCCAGGATCCGTCAGGTCACTCAAGTCACTCAACTCAAGGACCGGTATATGACTCTGTCATTGTCCATGTGGGGGTGAATGACTTGAAACATACCTCACTGGACTATATGAAGAGAAACATGACTGAGCAGGTATAAGCCTGCCTTAAACAGCATTCTACCTTCTCCAAGGATGATGCCACAGTACAAACAAAAATTGATGGACTTTAACAACTGGCTTAGCTTCTGGTGTCAGTCCAATGGGATCCAATATCTGTCAGCCTGGGAAGAAATGATCGAAAGGTCACACTGCTTTGCCACAGATGGTCTGCAGCTGACTAGGCTTTTGAATACTGGCAAAGGGCATTATCCACCCCTATTGTGCCTTTAAACAGTGTCAAAATAACCAACTTCCCAACAAAACAAAATCCTCTCCAGATAAACAGAAGTTACTGCTGCTTAATGCTAGGAGTCTAAACAAGAAACTACAATCCCTCAAAGCACTCCTCACTTTTTAAGATGTTGACATCTGTGCAGTCACCGAGACATAAGTTCAAAAGCACGGAAAGCACCCTGGTAGTGCAGGGCTACAATACCTTCCATGCGTTCAGACCACAAACTGAGCGAGAAAGAACCAAAGGAGGAGGTGTATCCATCACAAGGACACCTTGAGACTGGTCAAACAGCATGATTCTCTTGAGCTACTTCATGTTCAATTAACTACCAGCAAAGCCCCCTACCACATCAAAGCTAGCTATAGGTTCCCCACCATGAATACGCAAAACATGGTGCATAAGTGGACTTACTGGAGTCACTTGGCATACAGCCCAACAGCTTATTCATGGGCAGTTTTTAATTATCCTACCATCTACTGGGAAACATACATGACCATAAACACATTGGCTCAGAGGTTCTTGGACTTCGTCAATGCAAATGGTCTGGAACAGCTAACCAGCACACCCATAAGAGGTAGAAAAACAAAGTCAGCACTCCTGGAACCACACACTTCAGCAACTCAAGTAAATGGCCGCAAAACACTTTAGGCGCGGTAAAAACACTTTTTATTAAACCAAAACAACAAATAAGCTCTTTCATCAAGAACCTTCTCAACTTCATCAGATAAGAGCAAATCCATAAAAACACTCTTAAGTACATTCTGTAAGACACTAATTAAGTAATAAACCAATCCCATCACACTGACTAAAAAGGACCAACCAGAGGGGCAACAGGAGGGGTGCCTACATGAGGTACTAGCTGTGTCTGCTGATGTTGATACGGCTCCCCCTGGTTTGTCCATTTCTTTAAATCATGATGGTGACTTCAAAGTTTTCAATTATTCTAGTGTACCTATTGACAGTACAGACTGATATTTTTGTTAGAGGATTGACTTTTTTCCTGATAAAAGTACCAATATTGAAACAGCATTATTGGATTTGAAGTTGTATACTAGAAAATTGAATCTGAATGTTGTATTTAAGGATTGTAGGTCAATCATGGATCCCATTAGGTTATCCAGTACCTTTAACCCCCCCCCCCCATTCATCCCTCACTACAGATTTTTGAAAAAAATTGTGAATTAGATATGAGAAATGTTAAAATGGCAATAAAGCAAAAATGGAATTTGAAACAGGATGAAATGAATAAGTTAAGACAACTGTCTGATAATAAGGACCTCCAGATAATGAAACTGGACAAATGAATTAGAGATCTTGTCAAGTCTGCCTAAACGCGGAGCAATGGCCAGGATTAAATGATTCACTCTCCATTGCTTGCCTGTTAAAACTAAAAGCAATGGAAAGGTAAAAATATTTATATACATTTTTTATATATACTTTCATTTTTATATAAACACTATTTTATAGATTTTATACATTGTGTGTGTATTTCTATTTATATTTATTTTCAGCATTTTTGCACTTAATGACATTTAAATGCTGGTTTTAAAGAGTGTTTTTTAAGAATATTTTTATGATTGCATTTCATGAATATTTATGAGTCCATTTTAGTCAGTGTGATGGGATTGGTTTATTACTTAATTAATACTTTTGCAGAATGTACTTGAGTGTTTTTATGGATTTGCACTTATCTGATGAGGTTGAGAAGGTTCTTGACGAAAGCGCTTATCTATTTGTTATTTTGGTTTAATAAAAAGTGTTTTTACCGCTCCTAAAGTGTTTTGCGGCCATTTACTTCAAGGATTTACTTGAATTGCTGAAGTGCGTGGTTCCAGGAGTGCTGACTTTGTTTTTCTACAGCTTGGTGACACCCAAAAGAGGCTCAAATGTCCTGGACATAGTACTCACTAACACGGGAGAGCATTACACTCCCCCCTCCCCCCATGTGATATCCTCCCTGGTAAGATCAGACCACAAATCAGTCTCATTCCATGTAATTACAAGACCAGATACCCTATTAAACTCAAAAATGCTTAAGAATTTTTCAAAGACAAGCTACCTCCTACTAAGTGATGGTATAAAAAGTTTCAAAGCCCCTTGAATGCAGATAACACAGACTCTTATACAGAGGTGTACACCAATGCTCTGTATAACCACTTAAGTAGCTGTATAGAATCAGCTGTACCTGACTGGATTAAAGTCTTGTCAAAAAAACAAGCCACCCTGGTGGACCCCAGTATAAACAAGCTATACAACAACAGAAAGAAACTAATGTCCAAGAACAAGAGGAAACTGGCTCAGCAGGGAACAAAATCACTCTCAAGCTTAAACAAATAAATTAGAGATCTTGTCAAGTCCTCCAAAGCTAATTACCAAACAAAAATAGCCTCCCTAACTAAGGATAATCACAAGGCATTCTTTAACTACATCAGAAATTTAAAAGGGAATACCTAACTATGCGCTGAACTGGTTGTGGATGGCACCACCCATATGCAACTGGAGGTAATAGCCAACCTGCTAGCTGACAGATTTGGAGCAAACTTCACCCCCCCCCGCCCCCTTCAGCCATCTCCCAAAGTATACCTACCACCATTCCTCAGCCTATTATCTTAAAAGAGCAGGTCATCTTTGCACTCTCCAAGACCAAAAACACAGCATCACTGGGACCAAACAACATCCCAGGTTGCTTTTTAAATAACCTAAAACATGACCTAACAGACCCATTTGGATCCCAGTTTAACCACAGCCCTTGAAATGGCTATGTTCCGGCAGAATGGAGGGCAGCAATAGTAATCCCTCTGCACAAAGGGGGACCATCAACCACTGGGAATTGTAGGCCCATAAGCTTGACTAGCCTAACCTGCAAGGCCATGGAAACAATCATTATGGACCTTATTAACAAGGACATAGGAAATCTCCAAACTCTGGATCCAACCCAGTTTGGATTCGTTACAAATAGATCATGGCTGTTAAACATGGGTGACGACTTCGAGAAAGACTCCAAGGACCTGGACAAGGGAAAGACAACTGCATACTGTCTATTTTGATCTAGCCAAGGCATTTGACACAACCCCCCACTGAGGTATTTTAGACAAACTCTCCCAATTAGGGAATTAACCCCTATATTGCCAGATGGGTAGCCATCTGGCTCACCGACAGGACACATCCTGTCAAACTGAGAGACTTCTATGTAGCACATCTTATAAATAAAGGCATCGCATTTACATCTAAGTATATTATAATCCCATTAATCTCTGCCCACATCAGACCAATAATTGAGTACGATGCTCCCTTTTGCATGAACCTCACCAGACACCTGCAACAACTGGACAGGCCACAGAGGTTTCTCACCAAGAAATTACAAGGTACACAAAACACGTCTTATGCGAAAAGACCGAAAGCCCTGTCACTGTATACTGTCTTTTACAGGTCGCTAAGGGGTGACCTGTACCTGGCTTACAGGGCAGTCTCTGACCCGGCCATGATGGAAACGCTACACATTTGTAAATCAAACTGCACGACAGTCACTCGCTCCAAGGACCTAGCCTCTGATATGAGCAAGTCATGCTGGAGAGATAGATATATCTCCCAGACAGCGCCATTTTGCTGGAACAAGATTCCAATTTAAGTGAAACAGAGCCCCTCCCTGACCATCTTCAAATGCAACCTAGATCAATAGATGGGTAAGTGCAAATTCACTCCTGGGGTGGTGCCCATGTCCCTACTGGACAGTGGAATTCTCTATTAACTACCCAAGACCCTTACCTCTGTGAACTTCAATTACCTAACCACCAACTGGGGATAAATATGGCTAAGCTTGTAAGGACCCTAGGGACGTTAGCCTAGAAACCTTCTATAAACCTACAAAGCACAGTATCACTACCCAGCTAGGCACAGCTGCTATGCGAAAGATGTGCAGCCACATGGCAGCCTAGAGTAGGTAGTACCGCAATGTCTACCGTTCAACAGGTGAAATATTAGGAAAGGAAGAAGAGAAAAAAAAAGACACACAAACAACAAAAATTTTTATATTTGTAACAGAAAAATATAAATTTATCTGGAAAACCATATCTCAAAATTATCCACAAAACAGAATCAAGTACAGTATGAAATGCCTTCAGTAGATTTTCTGTTACCATGTACCCTTTTTCTATATCTTTAACATTTTAAGAATTTCTTTTTATCAATGATCATTTCAACTTCAACCAGAAGCCCACTAATGCCACAGGTTTGAAAAGGAAAAATATAGCCCTCTATAGTCAATACTGAACACCAATGGCCAACAATTCTTTAATAAAGCATTGGTGACTCACCTTACAGAATACCAAACATAATCTACAAGTACACACTGAATGAACCAATGTAGCATTGCTAAAAGAAAGGCGAATCACCATCTATAAGTAGTATATATTGGAGTTGCCACTTTCATGTTTTTTTTTTTTTTTTTACTCTTACTTTGCAAACAGCTTAACAAAAAGCAGAGATCATACACGTGAAAAAACACAGGAGTAATTGTGACACTATCTTCTCAAAATATATATATATATATATATATGCACATACTAGCTCTGCTACAAAGTTATCTTCCAAATAGTCTTGATAAAGTATTTTTACAGCTTTGCAGCTCTGAACAAACTGGATATCTTTGGAGTCTTTACCATGTTTCCTTTAAACTGATTGATGAAATAGAGAGAAAAAAAGATATTTTTAAACCACATTTTGTTAACAAAGTTTCACTTGTTTTGATTTAAACTGTCTTTTTAAGCTGTTGCAAATCACCACTTCCTATACAAGACAATGGCATACCCAAATTTGCCTTCCGACTTCTATAATCCTGTACTTCAATACATATTTCTTTCTTTTCGCAGCAATTTTAAAATAAATCACCTTTGAGAGACTAATCAAGATTCTAGCATTTAATTTTGCAACAATTCACTTACAGTACCTTACTTCATGCAAGTTCCATTTACGTATCTGCACAGTATCTGCTTTATACAATGCAAGCCTGGCAGTTGGTTTAGAGTAAGAACTGTTAATGAGCTCCTTCCTATGATCCAGTGGTGCAAGGTTTGATTCCCTCCACCTCCATCGCATAACTGTGAGACTTTGAGCAAGTCGCTTAACCAGACAATGCTCCCAGGCTGACTCTGATAAAGGCCTATGGAAATCACAGTTCTATCCCGGAAAACAAATACATACAAAAAAAAAAAAAACATTTGTGAAACTGCACTGCTACTGTTCCACCCTTTTACAATACTGAAACTCCCAACTATATGTAATAACATTCTGATAACAGCACAGGAATGTGCTGCACTGAAGACTCTAGGAGGTACTGCTTTACATCTGTAATTATGAACTAATGCACTACACAAATAAAGAAGTCTTGTGGCTACTGTAAAAATCCAGGATGGCTAGGCCACTGTTTAATACCCATCTTCAGTCTGATTTGTAATCTTCTTGTAACACAGTCAGAAAAATTACTTAATGGTTTCAAACAATGACTATATGCTTTTACTTGCCAAACTCTTTCAAAAGCAATATGCAAACTGTGCACTTAAAAAAAACATCATGCAGAATTCATCCGCAGCCAAAATTCTGACATTTTAACATGATCATACATTTTGCTTATAAATGCAATCACTTACTCTGCTTTCAACCACAAAGTTCTCCATGGATCATTAGGAAGACTAAAATATTCATGAAAAAAAGCACAAAATAGTACTACTAATGTAAAACTACAACATACTCCTTGTGGGTTTTATAGATGGTATACTCCATAAATGTTTTGCAAAAGCCACCTCTGAAGCAGAGCGATGTCTGTGGTCCTATAAACAATTACCATTATTACTTTGTTGTTAGGAAATACAACAGCTTTATTCTATACCAGAAGTACAAATCAATGACATTTAATGTTGCTTTTTAATGCATCATGCGTAAGTAAAGTTTCAGATCAGGGAACTTTCCTGGTAGACAGCAATTTTGATAAGGGAACCCCTCTTGCTTACCAATAGCTTGTCTAATACAGAATCAGACTGGTGCAGAGTTCTTCAACCACAATGTCTTCATCTGACACAGAAGTCAATCACAGGAAAGGAAAGACAGAAAAACAACTTCTGCAAAAATATGGATGATTTAGCAAAGGATTCACTGATAGAGGACAGAAGAGTGTCTATTCTGAATGTCTGTAATTGATCCACATCACATACAGCTCAAAAGTAAATATTTATTCTGAAATCCTCACACACACACACACACACACACACACACACACACACATATATACAAACATACACAGACACAGACACCCCATTACAAAAATCTTTACATGGTTTAAAGGTGCAACAGTCTGGTTCTACCCTGATGCTTGACTAATATGGTAATTATGATTTTCCTGTAAGCATAAGTGGCCAGCTTTATCTTTTTGTGAATGTTCATTATGACAAATAAACCTGTTGACAATATGAAATAACATGTCTGCTGAAACCATATCCATAACAACAGTCAGGTTTCTTACTGAGAAAAGTTAGCTCTTGTAGCGTAAGGGGATAAAGCCCTGACTACACCCCAGGCAACCCAATATTGGAGTAGTGGCTCAAACAACTGATGGAACTGACAGGGGAGGGTTGGTGAGCCCATTCTGGGGGGATAGGAGAGGGCAGAGTTGGCTGTGTTTGTGTAGTTTCCCTGAAGGATAGGTTAGGATGCAAACATGTGGCCTGAGGGGTGGGCATCAGGGGTCACCAACCTACCAATAAGTGGCAGCCTTCAAGATGGATTAGTAGAAACATTTACTTGTGTGGAAGGCAATGTGAGTCTCCACAGTGATTCTGTCCGGGAATGAGGTTAGGTCATTAGAAACAACCTCAAGTGTTAGGATGCTGGTGGTGGCATAAACTAAATATTGTGAAGTTTTTATTTAATGACTTTTTCTTTTCTTGATAACTGAAGTGTCAAATGGGAGTTTTTGAAATCTACCCATTTATACTTACACAAAGTTTATATGGTTGTTATTAATCGTGGATGCATTCTAATAAAGTTGATTAAAAAAAAAAAAAGAAAAACTCATGGCTGTCTAACTAATGACCCTCTCCAGACAGCTGTTGCCCCAGCACTGGGTGGAAGTCCTCAGTGTTCAGGGAACAAATGGGCCCTGTGCCAGTTGAAGAAAGGCTTGATTAACAACAACTGGGGAAGGAAGGGAGGGAAAAGAAATGACACAGAAAAAAATCTTACCAGATAAAAACAGTTTAAAAACTTCACTCAAATATTGCCATGCTTCACACAAACTACAACTCTGTCCTGGTCAGTGACAACTCCAGATTCTTTCCACTCTGCCCAGTCATCCCTTTTGTGATATACATTGTCTCCCAACATGGTAAGGAGTTGTTTCCACAGTGCTCCCCAATCTCTGTTAGAACATCTGGCCTCAGAACATGCTTTCTTTGATGCATGCAATGTCAGATATCTTCTCTCACTGATTTATCCTCTCATCAGACACAGGACAAAAAAGCTCATCATAACACCTAAAACTCATCAGCAAATAATAATCAATAACTACATTGCTCAATCCTGAAAAAATCAGCAAAAACCAGCCCATCCCAAACCAATAACTCCAGAAGCACTGTTTCAAACTTTATCTTACATTTTATAAATACAGTAACCTCTAGGGTTGCCACCTTTTAGCTGGGCCAAAGTGGGGCATGGGGGTGTGGCCAATATGACACTACCCACACCATCTACCAGTGAAGGAAATGCTGTTACGGGTACAACAACTGACTGGTTGTGTGCTGAATGGCTGCTGGAGTGGTTGGATGGATGGATGGAAGGAAGGATGAATGGCTGGATGGATGGAAGGATGAATGGCTGAATGAATGAATGAGTGAATGAATGAATGGCTCAGCTGTTAGGAAGAAAAAAAAATGTTGGTCTTTTTCTTTAGCGGCTGCAGAAGTGCTAAAAACAAACCTCTCTACAGCCATGATCCTTGTAGGGCTCTTCCAGCCCTAGTCCCCACCCCCTTCATGAATTGCAGCACGATTTAAAACACCCAGACCTAACAGGGAATAGCTCTGCCTGCAGGTCCAGGTTGGTGACGTAACTGAATTGCCGTGGAAAAGCCAGAAGTAACTGCGGCTTTTCCACGGTGATTCAGTGCGAATGAAAAGTGGGACTTTTCAAGTCCCACTACTTTGCACAGTGAGCAACGGGATGAGGCAGCTCAACCTGTGTGTGTCCCACTGATAACAGGATGGGTCGCAAAGTACAGTTGTGTACACTTACCATAAATGTAGATGTTCCAGTGTATTCACTGTTGCAGTCATCACACTTGGGTTATCTGCTTGCAGGTAGCCCTCAGCTGGCCTGAATACCAGAGACTTAGTATTTCTGAGTCGGATGCTGTCGCTCCAGGACTGACGTCAGGTCGTCAGGGCTATAAAAACAGAAGGCCAACGCCATTACATCAGTTTTTCTTGCCCCCCAAATAGGGAGCTAAGTTATGGTGGGGAAAACACCACCATTAAAAAGTAAATACCAATACCCCTGAAAGGGGTGAGTAATAGCCATAGAGAGGAGAGAGACAGAAAAACCAGGGGGCTGGAGGGAGGGGAAACCAGGACTGCAACAGTGAATACTCTCGAACATCTACATTTATGGTAAGTGTACACAATTGTACTATGTTCTTCGTGTTTCACTGTTGCAGTCATCACACTTGGGTGGATTCCCAAAACTGAAGAAGGGTAGAGGCAGTCAAGAAGAGTTAGGGCTGGCTAGTATGTATGCCTTGCAGGACTGCTGTTGCAAAACCTGCTCTGGATTTGGAAAAGATAGGCAGGTGGCAATGCTTGGTGAAGGTATGTACTCAACTCCAGGTAGCAACTTCCAGGATGTCCCTGGTAGGTACTCCCCTGAGAAATGCTGTAGAGGGAGATGTTGCCCTAGTGGAATGTGTTCCGACTCCCTGAGGGGTTGGTTTCCCATGGTGCTTGTAGCAGAAATGGATGCAGTGTGCTATTCATTTGGAAATTGTTTGTTTTGAAATGGCCTTAACCTCTGCCCCTGTTGCAAAGCTGACTAGTAACTGGTCAGATTTTCTGAAGGGCTTAGTCCTATCAAGGTAGAATCTGAGCTGTCTGTGCACCTCCAAGGAGTGCAGAATCCTTTCCCCTTTATTTTGTGGATTAGGGAAGAAAGTTGGCAAATGGATGGATTGGTTGAGAGCCACACTGGACACCACTTTAGGCATGAAGGAAGGGTTAGTCCTGTGGGAAATCCTGTCAGCATGGAAAATAATGAAGGGTTCCACAGCCATAAGTGCTTGTAGCTCAAACACTCTTCTAGCTGAAATGATGGCCAGAAGCAAGGCTGTTTTCCAAGAGAGGAATTTTAAGTCTGCTGACACAGCAGGTTCAAAGGGGGGGAAGCATGAACTTTTCCAGTACAAAGTTAAGATCCCAAGCAGGGGTGGGTGCTCTCCTTGGTGGCCTTAAGTTGTTTGCCCCTCTCAGGAACTGTTTGAGAACAGGGTGCGAGAAGAGAGGTGGCTCGGTGTTGTAATGAGCCGAAATGGCTGAGGAATGTATCTTAAATGGAGGAGAAGGACAGGCCTTTGTGGTGTAGACCTGCTAAGTAATCCAGGATTAGAGGCAGGGAGGACAGAGTTGTGTCCTCTCCTTTAGATAGAATCCAGGAGCAGAACCTTTTCCACTTCTCAGCATAGGATTTTCTTGTACTGGGTCTTCTGGCTTCAAGAATGACGTCCAGTACCTGCTTGCTTAGGGTTGCTGGGGGAGAATTCAAGGAATAAGCCAGGCTGCAAGATTTAGGGTTTGCAGTTGTGGATGCAAAAGTTGTCCCTCCTGCTGAGAGAGCAGGGTTGGGTTTTGGTGTAGGTGCCAGGGTGGCACCGGTGACAGGCTGCACAGGAGTGGGTACCAGTGCTAGCATGGCCAGTCCGGGGCAATCAGAATTGTCCTTGGTCTGTTCTGTCTTACCTTGAGTAATACACTTGAGAGAAGTGGCAGAGGGGGAAAAGGCATAGATTGAGAGATTTACCCACTGAAAAGATAGGGCATCCACTTTCCAGGCCCTGCTGTGAGGATTCCTGGTGCAGAATTTGCTGAGCTGCTGCTTGTAGGGGGAGGCAAAGAGATCCACCTCTGGGGTCCCCCATTTCTGAATCAGAAGGTTGAAGGTGCTGGGCTCCAATTGCCACTCTTGTGGGTCTAGGAGTGTGGGTCTAGGAGAGTTCTGCTTAAGTCGTCTGCCAGTGAGTTTTGTTTGCCTGGCAGGAACTGAGCTTGCAGATGGACTTGCATGTCCAAGGCCATGTACCACAGGGCCATGGCTAAGCTGCAGAGTGGGAAGGAGTGGGTTCCCCCCTGCTTGTTGATGTACCATAACTGTGGTGTTGCCTGTTTTTATTAACAGTTGTCCAAAACTATCAGGGCATTCTGTACAGCTAGCATCTCTTTTTGGTTGATGTGCAGATGAATTTGACTTGGCCCTGAATGCATTTGCCGTCCATGTGTGCTCCCAAGGCACAGTCTGATGCGTCTGTGGTTAGGGTCTGGGCGGCACAGGGCTGAGAAAAGGGCAGTCCCTTGTAGTGGTAGCATGCTTCTGCCCACCAAAGGAACTCTGTCCTTAGACAGGGTATGATAGGAATGACTTGTTTCCAGGTCCTGAGAATGTTGGCACCAAAGACTTTTTAAGTACCATTGAAGTTTCCTCATATGCAGTCTTGCATATGGAATTAGCAGTACACATAAGGCCATAAACCTTACGGCCTGCAGTATTTTTCTTGCGGATAGCTGGGTTCTGGTGGCCATTTGTTTGAAGTAGGCTGTCAGACAGACTTGTTTTTCTGAAGTGAGGAATGCCATCTGGGATGTTGTGTCCAAGCTTGCACCCAGGAATACAATCTTTTGGCTGGGTACCAGTTTTGATTTCTTTTCGTTGATGGTGTACCTCAAGGAAATGAAAAGGTGTTTCACAAATGTCAGGTGCTGCAACAGCAATTCCTGACTGTCCGCCTGAATTAGGCAGTCATCCAAATACGGGAAAATTTAGATATTTCTCTGCCTGCAGTATGCAATGGCTAGAGCCAGGCATTTTGTGAAAACTCTGGGTGCAGTAGATAAGCCAAAGGGAAGTGTAGAGAACTGATAATGCATAGATCCTGCCCTGAAACGCAAATACTTCCTGCATGACTCCCTTATGGGGATGTGCAGATAGGCTTCTTTTAACTCTAGGGTGAGTAACCAGGCATCCTTGGCTAGCATAGGAAGAAACTGTTGCAGGGTAAAGTAAACATTTTGAATTTTGGTACCACCAGGAAGGGGTTGAGAATTGAAAGATCCAGGATTGGGCACCAAGAGCCCTCTTTCCTGGGTACCAGGAAGAGTCTGGAGTAGAATACTTGACCCCTCTGTTCTACTGGAACCGGCTGAATAGCTCTGATATTGAGCAGGGAAGCTACTTGGCTTTGAGCCTCTGCCCACTGGTTTGGAGGAAGGTCTGGAAACCCGCTTGGGGTTGGCAGTGAATGGACATAAAATATGTACCCCTGGGATACAATATTGAGGACTCGCCGGTCCTGTGTGATGGACATCCAATTTTTTGCATGAAGGGCAAATTTTCCTCCTAGGGGCACAGGCAATTGGGCAGGGCTGGGGAGTGGAGTAAAGAAGTCATTGTGAGTTTTTCCGTAAGGAGGTGGCTTACCACTCCCTGCTTTAGGGGTGGGGGCACTCCACTGCTTAGATCTCTCCATACCCTGAGACTGTAGTCTGGGTGGTCTGTTTCCCCTGGGTCTGGTTTGAGAAGGCCTGGAGGGGGCTGGAAAGGACCAGTGTTTGGAAGGGCAATGCCTACTGAACCTAGGGGGTTGCACTTGTAAGAATTCTTTAACAGTCTGCACAGACTTAGCTTTTTCTTACATCTTTTTAAGAACCTCTTCTGCGTTGGTGCCAAACAAACTGTCCTTGTTCAAAGGAGCATCTAGTAACTTTGATTTGACATGGTCTGGCAAGGTCTGCTCCTTGAGTCAAGCATGTCTTCGCAGTACAGATCCAGTGACTGCTGCCCAGCAAGATGCTTCCAGGGTGTCAAAGCCACACTGCAAAGTATGCTTACTGACTTGGCTTGCAGAGTGCATAAGCTCCTGCAATTCTTTATTTTCTGCACAGTCTGTAAAGGTTGCCACTTTTTGTTTAATAAGTTCCATAATATGCTGCTGGTACTTCAGCATGAGAAACTAACAATTCAATGACCTAATAGCAAGAGTTGCAGAGGTATACACCTTCTTACCCCATCTGTCCAAAGCTCTGGAATCCCTGTCTGAAGGGGTGGGATTCTTGGCTGTAGTAGCCTTGATACCTTTAGGCCCCTGGGAAATAACCTCTGGGTCAGCAGTAGGATTCTTGAAAAGAAATTTGTGAGTGTCGGGTACTCTGTAGTACCTGTCTGGTTTCCTAGGGGTAGGAGGTAAAGTGTCAGGTGTAAGACTGGATTCCATAAAAACATCATCAACAACATCCAGGACAGGGGGTATTGCTAATGGCCTGTGCTGAGGCAACTCTAGGAATTCTCTGAGTCTCTTTTTGGACTGAGGATAGTCTTGGCATTCCTAGTGGAAATGCTCTCTTAAGGTATGCAAGGTTAAACCAAAAGAGAAATCCTCTGAAGGGGAGGCAGAGGGAATGGATTCCTTTGCATCTGAATCCTCATAAGCAGATAAGGGCATGTCTTAATAATCAGAAATCTCAGAGTCATCGGACTCCTAGTCTGTAGAAGCTTGTAGGGGCCTGGTCTTTTTTTCTCATAGCAGGTGAAGGCTGACTTCCCCTAATCAGCGTAATAAAGTCTTCTGCCATTCTAAGCATTTGTTTTTGTGGCATGGGAGCAGGTGCATGTGCTTTGGTCATCGGTTTTCTAGGCGTAGTGCGTACTCTGGGCCTACAAAACTCGGTAATTTTGGTTAAAAAAGAAGTCGTCGGTTTGAGTCGAACATCAGTTGAGTGAAGAACTGCCTCAGAAGCCGGTGCCTACACAGCAACTCAGGCCCATCCAAGGCAGACACATCCGCAGGTTCCATAGTCGAAAACAGTCTCGCGGCATACAGGACTCCAAATGGGTCTCAGTAGAGGCCTGCAAATCCATTGAAGTGGGCATCAGGGGCTGTGAAAGCGCCTCACTGAGTACCGGCGGACTGGCGACTAGCTTAACGGAAGCGTCATCGGCAACTTTGGACCTATGCGGTCTGTCTCTGTCTTCATCCTTACGTTTTTTTTCAGAATATCAGTAGTCGAATGGCTTACTGAAGCCATTTCAAAATACGGAGATGGAGAGCGAAAGAATTTGGCGGCAAAGAGAGGCCGATGACAAATGGTTCAGGCGTTAAACAAGGCACAAAACTGACAGCGAGGTACATCGTGGTCTGGGCCTAAACAGGTGATGCAGTAATAGTGAAAATCTCTGTGAGGTATTTGCTTTCTACAGGCAAGACAATTGTTAACTTTTTCTGATATCGCGAACAAACACTTCAAGGAATCCAAACACTATCCCGACGACTGTAACCACAATTAATTCCAAGAAGAAAAAAACTGTGACATGATCCAATCTTTGAATAAAACCACTTGTTTATTGACTAGTAAAAACAACAGGTTGTTGAGCGCTTTCACCTACAAAATGTAGGTTTTTCTGATATTGGTTAGAGCAAGAAAAAAGGATCCCAACGGCGTACACAGCTTTAGAAGACTTCAGGATTATTCAATTCGTAAGCAGCTGACCGGCACTTGCTAACTGCTTCTGCTTTGGGCTCCTCAGCAAGAAAGACTGATGTAATGGCGTCGGCTGCCTGTTTTTATACCCCTGACGACCTGACATGAGTCCTGGAACGACAGCATCCGACGCAGAAATACCAAGTCTCTGGTATTCGGGCCGACTGAGGGCTACCTGCAGGCAGATAACCCAAGTGTGATGACTGCAACAGTGAAACACAAACAACATCCTTAGTAACCCCCCTCCTGCAAAACAAAATGACTACAAATACAAACATCCCACTTTAAATCATTAAAGTCTCAACTTACCTTCACACATACTCCAGTGCCAACATATATAATTAAAAAATACCTACACACCCTTAAGACAACAACCCCTGCCCCTGACCAACTTCCATCTGAATATCTCAGACTCACTGTAGACAGTCTTGCATATCCTGTCTCAATTCTAATAGGCCACTCTATCCAAGAAAAATATGTCCCCACCTTATGGGGAAAATCCTATACAAAATACCCAAACATAAACGCGGCTTCAACAACTGAGCTCAAAAACTAAAGACGAATCAGTATAAAAAACTAAACCAAATAAACAAATTGGGGGACAAAGGTGGAACACAAAACGTAGCTAACAACACGTAGCTAACAACACTCCAAAACAGAAGATTTACCTCAGGGTAGCAGACAACCAATTCCAGAAAGGAAGCCACACAAACACTGGTATTAAAAAATCACCACAGAAACACTTAAGCTCACAATTCTCTAGTAGCTTTTCATCCAAACATAGGTCAGACTTCATCAGAATAAAAGAGATCCACACAAAATCCACTTGTATACTAAGTCACTTCACTGGAAAATTAATTACTAATTGTTGTTGCGCCTTTCGGCTTTTCCCGGTTAGGGGTCGCCACAGCGGAACGCCGGTCCGCTAATGATTGGCAGTAGATTTTTACATGCCATGTTGCTGGCCCTGACACACAACCTTCAACAAAGGTACGCCCATTCACGCATGTCTCCACACAGAAGACGCTCTAGCTGAGAATCGAACAGGATGTCTTACTGTAAGGCGACAACGCTACTGCAGCACCACCACCGCAGTTCAAAATTAATTACTAATTAATAATTAAAAATGGTTACGACATTGCTTTACATTGTAAAAACAGCATTATACCAGGTTTGCGCTATCTTCTCTTACAATAAAAAGAGGAAACGCAGTGTGTACAAAGCAAAATAGATGTTTAATGATAAACGGCTCACAATTACACACTCCACAAAAAAACGATAATATGTCAAACATAGAACATATTGAAGTTAGTTTAGCGCTTTCACCTACTCATATAGGCTTCTTCAGAACTAACTGTTTTTTTAAAAAAAAACATTTAAATAACCTTAATGGCGCGAAAACACTTGCAATTATTTAAAGCCATAGTCACTTATTACAAACTATGCTTACTTTATAATTTTGTTGATAAAAGTTTTTCATATAATCACTTATTATACTATAAAATGAAATTATTAAATCATGTATGTTAACAATGTTAGGAACTGGTGGACATAATTCATATTTTCATAAACACTTTTAACCAAATATAACAAAAATAGCAAGACCCTAACTAGGTATCTGAATGTGTTTTGTTTGTGTCAATAACCTTAATATTTATTTGTTAATGTAAATGACTGTGAAAAAATTTTTTAAATAATTGTTAAAATTGATAAAAAAGTGATAAAATGTAATAAAAACTTATTAGTAATGTTCGATATTGTAATATAATCATTTAATGAATGGATGTATTATTTGAGTCAAATAGAAATGTTGTTGAATTTTTTTGAAAAAACTAAAGGAATTATGTTAAAAATATAATTAATAATTTATGTTGTCTTAATAATGAATTATAATATATCCAATAATTTGTATATTTATTACTTTATAAAATAATAATATATATATATAATATATGTTACAATGTTGTGTGTACTACTAAAATATAATACAAAAAATATATATGTTAATTGTATAAATATAATATATGTTCAATAATATATAATAAAATATGTATTTAATAAATATTTTTAACTAAATAAATATTATTGTTTTTAGATTAATAAATCTTTTAGTTCATGTTGTTGTTTTTGTTTTTATTTTTGTTTTTAGATTGCTGAATGTTGTAGCTGTTCTGGTGACATGTTATGTAATAACAGACATCATATTCTTAATAAAGGTTTGACGGCTATGGATTCATTAAGTCCAGGTTCAGTGGCTGCATCAGTGAATAATTGCCACCAAACTTCCTTAAAACTTAACATCTCCTTCCGATTGTCTCCTCCCAGACTTGGTTTGATATGTTCCAAAATTCCAAATGAGAAAACATGATCAGCTCCCTCTTTCTCTACATGCCTGTATAATGCGTTATTCATATCCTTTTTTCTAATACAGTAGGTATGGTCATAGATTCTTTTTTTAAATGCTCTCTCCGTTTTTCCCACATAATATGCTGAGCATATCAAACAATTTGCCAGGTAAATCACAAATGATGTGTTACAGTTGCCCCTTGCATACTTAATAAATGTCCTATTGATGTTATTTAATACAATTCCAGATGTTCTTGTTATGTTCCGACATTGATTACAATTCTCACATTTTTTTGTATTTGGCATCCTGTCTATATCATCTCTTGCAAAGTTGGTCACTTTACCATATTCAAGGATTTTCTTTAAATTATCTGCCATCTTGTATACTATAAGGGGTTTGTTACCCAGTAATTTGGAAATCTGTGGGTCTATTTGAAAAATTTTCCAATGCTTCACCAAAATTTCTTTGATTGTACTAACATATGGTGTGTATGGGAGGATACATGCTTTCTGATAACTATTGGTACAAATTTCTTCTTTTTCCTTGTCTCCTATGTCAGCCACTCCTAATAGAGGTAAATAAATAGTTCCCCATCTTGTAGTGACATATTGTGCTATTTCTGTCAACATTTTACTATTATATTTCCTCTCTTTAAACATTTCTGTAATAAATTCAATTTCCTTTTCCATCTCATCTTTTCTAGACGTCATTCTAACCGCCCTTATACATTGACCTTTAAAAATGTTTCGCAACATTTTTCTTGGATGGTGGCTATTATATTGTAAATAGTCATTTGAAAAGGTATTTTTCCTGTGTATATTAGATTTAAACCCTTTCTCATCGTGTGATACATATGTATCTAAATATGCTATCCCATTTTTGTTGACTGAGTAGGTGAATTTAAGAAATTCACTACTCTTGTTGATGTAAGTGATGAATTCATTTAATTCGTCAATATTACCTTTCCACAAGATGTATATGTCGTCTAGAAATCTTGTGTAATGGGCTACATGAGTGAAATGACTACTATTAAATAAGCTTTCTTCCTCCCAATTCAACATCACTAAATTCGCGAATATTGGGGCGCTAGCTGAACCCATAGCTACACCCCTACATTGTTTAAAATATTCACCCTCAAATAATATATAGTTGTTGTCCAACACTAACGTCATGCATTCCATAATGAGACAAATTTTGTCCCATTCAAAACCTGTATGCTTCCTCATACTTTCACAAAACATATCTAAACCTTCTCTACTGGGAATACATGAGAATAAATCAATGACGTCTATTGTCACATATAGAATGTTATCCATGTCCAGGTGGGTGGGAAATTTTCTAAGAAAATCCCAGGAATCTTTGAGCAAATGGGGGATGCATAGATATATATCTTTTAACCAAACATCTATCGCTTTACCCAACAGAAAAGTCTTTGCCTTACTTCCTGAGACAATTGGTCTGAAAGGGGGGTCCTCACTGTTTTTGTGAATCTTTGGGATCCCTACTAATACAGCCATTTTGGGATGTAAAACTTTCAAAAAATTATAGATATCATTATTAATTCTATTGTCAATCCAAAACTCCTCCAAGTATGAATTGATCCTCTGATAAGCTATGTTGACCTCGTTTAAAGAGACTGCCTCATAATTTCCAGTTTCTGTAAGGATTGCATTCAATTTTGCGTTGTATTCCATTCTGTCGTAGATGACAATCCCTCCTCCCTTGTCGGGTTTCATAATACGAATATTGTGATTATTTCTAAGATTCCTTAGTTCATCTCTCTCCCCCTTGGTTAAATTGTCTTGAAAATTAATATTCCTAACTTTATTGGTAAACCCATATAGGTCTCTGTGTACCTGTTTCTCAAAACAATCTACCAAAGGATGCATTAATGGAACAAATGTACTTTTGTTTTTTAACAATGTTTCACCAGTCGGTACAACTGCAGTCTTTTCATTCTTGTTCTGATACATAATAGACAAGTTCAATTTACGTGTAAACAATTTCGTTTCAATTAAATGATCCACTAAATTGTATTTAGGAGTTGGAATGAATTTCATTCCTTTAGATAATAGTCTAAAATGTGTGTCCTCCACCTGAAAGTTGGTATAGTTGTATATTTTGAAATTGTCTAAATTATGTACTACTCCTTCTTTCTGTATGTATTTGTCTTCAGCTCTTGAATTACTACCCTTATTTTCTACCAATCTGACCATATCTTCTCCTGGTATCTTGTTTGTCTTTGGTTGTAACCCCTGTGTTGATTTCCTTTCTTTGTCCATGTTTTCTCTTTCCTAAACTGGGGGTTCCAGTTTCTCTGAAAATTTTGATTTTCAAATTCTCTGCTTGTTTGATGAGTTCAATGAATTCATAATCCTACCTAACTTATAAATTTTGTCTTTAATTAGTTTTTTCATAACCACCTTTTTTGTGAGGGGTGACCATTTTCCCCTTCCCAATATTGTCAAAATTGCAGTCTTTAAATAAAAAATTGTTCATATTAGTGTTGACATTATTGTCCACTGTATGCCCTTTGTCAATAATAGAAGAATTCTCTACAGTACCTTTCATGGTTTTTTGAGTGCCTACCGTGTTGGCATAAGTTTTAACAGGCTTGATACGTTTAGGTCGTGTGCCTGTACGGAATATGTCTTCCTCGTTGTCCTCCACATCATAAATAGAAAAATCGAAAGTGAACTCCGTTGAGTTTAACCGTTGGCGTGTTGAGTAGGAATGGGGAACCTGAGCAGCTGGTAAGTCGATGTCAGTACTACCATTCAATGAGTCAACATGATCATTATAAGTTAGGTAGGATTATGAATAGTATCAATAACACCAAGATAGAGAATGCCTATTTACACAAATGTATATCATGTAAAGTAGTCCCTATGGGACTCAGATTTTTTAAATATCCTTTAGGTTTAAATATGAATGATGACATTATTAAGGATTTTAACAATTTTTTTAATGAATGTGGTTTCAAGTATATAAATGTATTGATTAAATATAACGATGAGAAACTCATTGATCTCATCAAACAAGCAGAGAATTTGAATCATGAGGTTGAGAAGGATTTATTATTTGATGAATGGACTAATTTATACAATAAGCAATTTGAGTTAGTGGAAAAGAATTCTAGAAGTGTTTATGAAAGAAAATGTAAAAAATTAGACAGGGATTTGGTTCAATATAAGGAAGGTAGAGTATATAGGTGGCATAAGGACAACAGACACAACAAACACAAATCTGATTTCTATCATGACAAATTCAGTGGATTTGTCAGAAATCAAAGATACAAAGACAAGGGCAATGAACATGAAGATTATGGGGAAGGTTATGTTGAACAAGATGGGTATAATCAAAATTTTCAGAGAAACTGGAACCCCCAGTATTGGAAAGAGAAAACATGGACAAAGAAAGGAAATCAACACAGGGGTTACAACCAAAGACAAACAAGATACCAGGAGAAGATATGGTCAGATTGGTAGAAAATAAGGGTAGTAATTCAAGAGCTGAAGACAAATACATACAGAAAGAAGGAGTAGTACATAATTTAGACAATTTCAAAATATACAACTATACCAACTTTCAGGTGGAGGACACACATTTTAGACTATTATCTAAAGGAATGAAATTCATTCCAACTCCTAAATACAATCTATTATGTATCAGAACAAGAATGAAAAGACTGCAGTTGTACCGACTAAGGGTGAAACGTTGTTAAAAAACAAAAGTACATTTGTTCCATTAATGCATCCTTTGGTAGACTGTTTTGAGAAACAGGTACACAGAGACCTATATGGGTTTACCAATAAAGTTAGGAATATTAATTTTCAAGACAATTTAACCAAGGGGGAGAGAGATGAACTAAGGAATCTTAGAAATAATCACAATATTCGTATTATGAAACCCGACAAGGGAGGAGGGATTGTCATCTACGACAGAATGGAATACAACGCAAAATTGAATGCAATCCTTACAGAAACTGGAAATTATGAGGCAGTCTCTTTAAACGAGGTCAACATAGCTTATCAGAGGATCAATTCATACTTGGAGGAGTTTTGGATTGACAATAGAATTAATAATGATATCTATAATTTTTTGAAAGTTTTACATCCCAAAATGGCTGTATTAGTAGGGATCCCAAAGATTCACAAAAACAGTGAGGACCCCCCTTTCAGACCAATTGTCTCAGGAAGTAAGGCAAAGACTTTTCCGTTGGGTAAAGCGATAGATGTTTGGTTAAAAGATATATATCTACGCATCCCCCATTTGCTCAAAGATTCCTGGGATTTTCTTAGAAAATTTCCCACCCACCTGGACACGGATAACATTCTATATGTGACAATAGACGTCATTGATTTATTCTCATGTATTCCCAGTAGAGAAGGTTTAGATATGTTTTGTGAAAGTATGAGGAAGCATACAGGTTTTGAATGGGACAAAATTTGTCTCATTATGGAATGCATGACGTTAGTGTTGGACAACAACTATATATTATTTGAGGGTGAATATTTTAAACAATGTAGGGGTGTAGCTATGGGTTCAGCTAGCGCCCCAATATTCGCGAATTTAGTGATGTTGAATTGGGAGGAAGAAAGCTTATTTAATAGTAGTCATTTCACTCATGTAGCCCATTACACAAGATTTCTAGACGACATATACATCTTGTGGAAAGGTAATATTGACGAATTAAATGAATTCATCACTTACATCAACAAGAGTAGTGAATTTCTTAAATTCACCTACTCAGTCAACAAAAATGGGATAGCATATTTAGATACATATGTATCACACGATGAGAAAGGGTTTAAATCTAATATACACAGGAAAAATACCTTTTCAAATGACTATTTACAATATAATAGTCACCATCCAAGAAAAATGTTGCGAAACATTTTTAAAGGTCAATGTATAAGGGCGGTTAGAATGACGTCTAGAAAAGATGAGATGGAAAAGGAAATTGAATTTATTACAGAAATGTTTAAAGAGAGGAAATATAATAGTAAAATGTTGACAGAAATAGCACAATATGTCACTACAAGATGGGGAACTATTTATTTACCTCTATTAGGAGTGGCTGACATAGGAGACAAGGAAAAAGAAGAAATTTGTACCAATAGTTATCAGAAAGCATGTATCCTCCCATACACACCATATGTTAGTACAATCAAAGAAATTTTGGAGAAGCATTGGAAAATTTTTCAAATAGACCCACAGATTTCCAAATTACTGGGTAACAAACCCCTTATAGTATACAAGATGGCAGATAATTTAAAGAAAATCCTTGAATATGGTAAAGTGACCAACTTTGCAAGAGATGATATAGACAGGATGCCAAATACAAAAAAATGTGAGAATTGTAATCAATATCGGAACATAACAAGAACATCTGGAATTGTATTAAATAACATCAATAGGACATTTATTAAGTATGCAAGGGGCAACTGTAACACATCATTTGTGATTTACCTGGCAAATTGTTTGATATGCTCAGCATATTATGTGGGAAAAACGGAGAGAGCATTTAAAAAAAGAATCTATGACCATA